>NW_018252862.1:0-1264 GCF_001263595.1 Phalaenopsis equestris
GATATTAGAGGAGGAGAAAGCACTGAAGAGGAGGCGTAATAATTGAGGACTTTAGATTCTCTATCTATTTTAGAACATTATATATATTTAGTGTAATTGTGTGGATTTGATTTGATTTATTTTGTTTTTCATTTAGAATTCTGAACTTTGATTGTGTGTATAGTTTTTTGATAGTGTTTAGTGTTGTGGCTGATTTATAATTAGTTTGTTTAATATGTGTGATTGTGTAATTAAAAAATGTGTTTGTAAAAGTGTACTTTCATATGTAAAAGTTAGTTTGTTGTTGTTTGTAAAAATAGACGTTTATGAAATGTTTTATTTTTAAATTATTGTTAGATAAAAATTTGTGTCTAATTGTGTCTAACATACTAAAAATTTTTTGAGTAAGTTGATAAGAAATTAAAAATTAAAAATATCAAAATATGGAATTTTTCGGGCCTTCAGCGCCGACGGCGCAAGCCCCTAAAAATTCATAATTTTTATCGTGGCCACCATTTTTTACGCTTAAGTCATCTTCAACCTTCCGTTTGGGGGGCGAGGGCTTCTTCAGTTTGGGGGGCTAGGGCTTGATTTTGAGCAGATTTGAGGTGATTTAGAGGCTAAAACACTTCGGATTTTATCTTTTCTAGGTAAGAGCTACACTTTAAACCAAAAATTTTGATTTTCACCAAGGATTAATCTCATATTGCATGGATCCAAAAAAATGGAAATTTTTGAAAAATTTTTGAGAAAATCCTTCGGTGATGATCTCTTATTTAGTGATTTCAAGTTTAAAATGTTTTACATTTTGATTTTTGGAATTTTAGGATTTATTCAGAATTTTTAAAATTTTTATTAGATTTCCAATGGTACCAAGATCGAGCGAAAGAAAAATAGAATATGACGAGCAGAGATTTGATAGCTTTAGAGCTAGCTTTAGAGCCAGTGCTCGATTTCATAGTTTGCAAGAAAACAAAAAAGTGATTCAGGAACGAGGTTTTAAAAATCCGGGAGGAGAAGTTGAACGTTTGATTATTGCTCAATAGTGGGAAAATTTTTATTATTTTACCGCTGATGCGATAGCTGGGATTGTAATGGAATTTTATGCCAACCTTTCTGAAGCTTCTGATTATGTTGTTTTTATTCGAGGAAAAAGGGTGGAGTTTACTCCAAGAAAAATTGATGAGTTTTATCAGTTAAAAGATGTGTATAGATTCGAGTATCATTATTTTTTTGCTATAGATCAGGCTTTGGATGAAGTTATTTCTTTTTTGACAAGTGAAAA
>NW_018252863.1:0-1170 GCF_001263595.1 Phalaenopsis equestris
AGCACTTTGATATTCTATTTTAGTTGATATAATTTATATATATTTATTTTCTTATTTTTAAAAATAAATTAAATTATATTTTAAAATAATTAAATTGTATAAAAGTAAGCATATATTATTTTGCTTTGTATTAAGATTTAAGTTATGTTAATCAATTATTCATTAAAAGAATTAAAATGATCATTGACCAGAATTATTATGTGTTTGCTGATGAGAATTATTATGTATTTGCATATCTAACGCCTAAAAGTTGATTTTTTTTCTTTTATGCACTCAAGTCCTTCGCATCACATCTAACATATCATTATATTCAATTTTAAAATGTGAAATATATTTTTTCATATGTATGTAAGCCAACATATACGTAATAAATGAAATTTAGGTGCTAGATGTGTAAATATATAAAATTTGATCGACTTGTATTTAAATCTTGCTTAAATTTTACATAGAAATATATAATTTTGATTGTAGTCATAAAAATATTTTTCAGAAAATTTTAATTTATTAATCTATGATATGTGATTCTTGAGCATGTCATGTGCTTGTCCGTTTTTTTAATTTTATTTAATTAGGACATCTCTATATTGTGTCGGAGCTCTGTTCATGTCTGATATATGACTTTTTCTGCATTGCTCCTTAATTAAAAGTGTGTTTACATCATTCTTAATCGGATCACGGTGATCTACGGTCATGATGCAATCAAATTTTTTTTTGAGAAGTGGGGCCCACCAAAATGCATCCTGACCGTAGATCACCGTCAGGATCGTACACCGTATGTATCTCTTCATACGGTGTATGTATGAAATAATTTTTCCTTTGAACGGTGGCTTTTATTTTGCCCCCAACGTCTAATTTTGGATGCCTTAAGTATAACAAATTATAACATCCAAATGTGGTAAAAAATCCAATAAAAGATAATAACACAACTATCTGTGTCAACTGGGATGAATTTATGTAAAATTATGTATAAAATGAAAATGTGGTAACAAGAGTATATTGTTGGAAGGAAACAGAACTCTCCGAATAATTTCTTTCCCAAAATTCATTAGGGCTTAGACTCTAAAATCAAAGCCACACCTATTCCAAAAAACCAGAACAAATCTATGAACAAAACACCAGAACAAATCTATGAACGAAACACAACTAAGCCAGCCAGAAAAACACATAAGA
>NW_018252864.1:0-4879 GCF_001263595.1 Phalaenopsis equestris
TTATATGATATTTTTGTAATAACTTTTCCATAATGGTATTTCTGAAATGACTTCTCCCACAGTAATGATAACTCTTGGCATCCCAAATCTACAAAATATGTTCGTTTTCAAAAATTTTGCAACACATTGAGCATCACATCGAGGTAAAGCGGTAAAGAAATAGCTTCTATCCATTTGGACACATATTCCACTACTAACAGAATATATAAATTTCTGAAAGATGGTATAAATTATCCCCTGAAATCTAATCCCCAAACATCAAATATTTCAACTTCTAGCATATAATTGAGGGGTATCTCATTTCTTCTAGAAATATTGCCTACACTTTGACATCTATCAAAAGTTTTGATATAAGAATTAACATCACTAAAAGTTGAAGGCCAATAAAATCCAGATTGTATAATCTTGTATGTTGTTTTATCAACACCAAAATGTCCCCCAAAATAAGAATTATGACAATTTTGGATAATTTCATAAGTTTCTTGTAATGGTACACATCTTCGAATGATCAAATCCTTTCTTGTTTATATAAATATGAGTCATCCCAAAAATAATTCTTAGCTTCAGAAATAAATTTCCTCATTTGTTGGTATGTCATTCCATAGGGTTTAAGATCACTAACAATATAGTTCACAATGTCGGCATACCACAGAACACGCCACTCATTTACAGTGAATAATTTTTCATCTAGAAAATGTTCATTAATTTCTTTTTCTGAATAGAGTGGTTTTTCTACTTTAAGCCTGGACAAATGATCAATAATTTGATTTTCAGTTCCCTTCCAATCTACTATTTCAAAATCAAATTCTTGTAAGAGAAGAATCCATCTTATAATTCTCTGTTTAGTATCTTTCTTTTTCATTAAGTACTTAGTAGTAGAATGATTTGTATGCACTATACCATGAGTTTCAATCAAATATGATCTAAATTTATCAAAGGCATATACTATTGCTAATAACTCTTTTTCAGTTGTTGTATAATTAATTTGAGTTTCATTAAGAGTTTTACTAGCATAGTAAATAACTTTAAAAATTTTATCATATATTTGTCCTAAAACAGCTCCAATAGCATAATCACTAGTATCACACATAAGTTCAACAGGTTTTTCCTAATTTGGTGAAACTATAATTGGTGCAGTGATTAATTTTTCTTTTATTAATTTAAAAGCTTTTACGCATTCCTCATCAAAATTGAAAATTGCATTTTTCTCCAGTAAATGGCATAAAGGCTTAGCAATCATAGAAAAGTCCTTAATATATCGCCTGTAGAATCCAGCATGTCCTAAAAAACTCCTAATTTTCTTTATATTTGTTGGGTAAGGTAAATTAGCGATCACTTGAATTTTAGCAGGATCTACTTCCATACCATTTTCTGATATTTGATGGCTTAATACAATTCCTTCTGCTATCATCTAGAGCATTAGAAATAGGACCCGCCTCATTTTAGAAATTTAACTTAATTTTGTACCCTTTTGGAGTTTCACATGTGTGGTATCAAATTCTAGCACTTAGAAGGGTGAAACCAACATGAGGGAACTCAAAAGGAGTCCCTATAGGACCTTTAAGCCTTAGGGCAGCCTTTTTCACAATTTGCACTCCCGCGCGCACAAACTTTGCAATTCAGAGAGTCGACACGTTCGATCACTACAATTCGCATCGCTTGCACCGTTATCTGTTGAGTACTTGAATAGATTGTTGGAGACGATTGATCACAAATCAAAATTTTATGAAATTTGAATTTTGACGTGTTTTTGACCCAATTGTCGACGATGTCGTCCGAGCCACCCCGGATGACAAAACGGACTGCACCGGCGCATCCGGAATGTCGATTTTGCCTAGGGAGGACACCCATTTTGCTAAGTCACTGCGCGCAAATAAATTTCATGAGATTTAATATATATATATATATATATATGAATCCCCTTTTTTTCCTTTTAAAGCCCTAAATCCCTAAACTCACACACCCGAGCTCATCCTCCCTTTCCCTCTCCCGTTCACGTGTCTTGCTCTTCTCTTTCTCGGTCTTGAGCCGACCAAGCCCCTTCTTCTCCACGCGAGAAAGAATTGACCTCTCGTTCGTCCTTGCCTGACACTTGTTGCCCGCGATCCTCCTTCCCGAAGCCGCGTCAGCTTCCATGAGCTGCAATTTTCCTTTCTTGGTAGTTTGACTCTGAGGAACTTGCTCCCTGGAACACTTGAGTGGCAACTTTCACTTCTTCCCAATGCCTCTCTCGCTGCCACTCAGCTCGTCACTTGGTCCTGGGTACTTTGGTTGTCTCGCCTCCTGTAAGCAGGGAAGGCATTCTTCTTCTTCCTTGACTCGATTCGAGTACCAAAGAGGGTGTTGGTTGGCTTCATTCTTTCCCCCTCTCTTTTATGCTTATGAATATTGTTTCTTTTGGGTTTTGGGGTTGTTGAGAAGTTTCTTAAGGAGAGAGGAAGTGAAGATCTTTGCTGTTGGAAGATTTTTGGAAGGAGATTTCTGTGGGAGCATTTCTTCGAAACTATTTTTTCAGTACAGTGTTTTAAAGGTCATATTAAAGAGGTATCTGTTCTTCCCCTTTTTCTCCTGTGCCCTGGTTTCCTACGATTTTCTCTTTGTCGAACCCCTTTTGCTCTGTTCAGTGGATAGTGCAGCATGCTTATGTGGTACCACACTTATGTTTTCTCTGAAATACTTGGTACTCAAGCATCAAGAGATAAATATATGGGCATATTCTAGGAGCTAGACTTGGTTACTTGCTTAAAGTAGTGAAGCTATGGCATGTTTATGTTTATTGTAGCATATTTATGTTGGAAGCAATTAGAAGAACTTTGCTTTTGGAGGATTTTAGAAGGAAGATTTCTGTGGGAGCTTTACATTTGCATTAGAGAGGTATCTCTTCTCCCTCCCCTTTTTTCGGTACCTTGCTTCCTTTCGGTTTTCTCTCTGCCGAGCCATTGAGCATGACTCTGTTGGATGGTACAACATGCTAGTTTACTTTGCTTTCATGTATTTTGAGATATTCACCTTAAGAGCATGTGAAGGATAAAATATGGGCATATTCTAGGGGCTAGACTTGGTTAATTGCTTACAGTAGTGAAGCTATGACATGTTTGTGTCTATTGTAGCACATTTATGTTGGAAGCAATTAGGGGAGTTAAAACACGGCTGTGGAATAATTTTGCTCCTATTACAGGCATGTTGGGATATGTATTATTAAGCTTTTCATCTATTTTCATTTAGCATGAGATATTGGAGAGTTTATTTGGCCTTTCTTGAATGCTAGAGAGTTCACTTTACTTTTTTATACATATAGGGGGGCTCGGTTTAGCTCCTGCGGCTTTCCCTTACTTGAAATGCATGTCATGATAAAATTTATTTAATTTGGAAAGCTCTGTAACTTGTTTTGAGGGTTTTGTTTAGCTCCTTGTGAGGCATCTCCCCTGCTCAAGAATCTGTTGGAATTGTTTCATGCTTGGAATATTTAAATATGCAGGTTGTTCCTTGGCTTTGGATGGCTCGTTTTTACCTTAAGGTGGCTGGGACTTTAATTTCTGTTAAAGCCTGAATTTGTATCAATGTTAGGGTCCTGTTTTAGCCTTGTTGGGCTCAGTTTTGGCTTGGTTTGGAGGCTTGGTTTTATCCTGAAATGGCTAGAACTTTAATTTTTATTGGAGCTTGGATTTTAATCTATGCTGGGCTCGATTTTTGGCCCCTGCTGGGCTCGGTTTTGGCCCTTGCTGGGCTCGATTTTGACATCTTGTGGGTGTTTTGGCTTAAATATACATATGTTGAAGGAATTTATTTTTGATTTGGAGGAACTCCATAGCTGTTCTTGTTTAAAACATATGGTAGTCCTATATTTTGATGTCTTGAGGGCATGGGGTTTTTTTTTTCTCTTTTGTTGTAACCTGAGTTTGAATCCCAGTTGTGGCTCGGTTTGGCTATAGTTGGGAGCTCGGTTTGTTTTGTCTTGCCCTTACCCGAGAGGTGGTTTGGATGTGGTTTTGCTGGCTTTGGTTCCTACTCCTACCCGTGAGACCTATTGGAGTTTCTTGAGTTTAATTTACCCCTTCTTGTTGAGTTTGAATCATTTGAATGATTGTAAATGGATCAAACTTGCTACTTTGAGAGATTGGTGATCTTTTGTACTCTCTTATGTATATTAAAACTTTTAGGGAATTGATTTGAGCTGCGCTGAACCGTGAGTCTTAACAGTTCTTTTATGGGTCCTTTTATTGCCTTAGCCGTGAGCTACTTTTAGCCTTGGGTTGCCTTAGTTGCTGCTTCCTCTTCTCTATTGACCCCGATCATGAGCATTTATTTGGTTCTGTGGTAAGATTTCATGCTTAATTGATGTATGAGGCTATCTATTAATTCAAAAGTCTTGAAGATTTTAAAGCTTATTTTTAAAAAGTATTTGGTTGAGACGAATTAATTTCATAAAAGATGTCATTGGGGTTTGGATACCGGCGTTAGGAGGTCATTTTGACTCGGGGTGGTCCAATTAAAAAAAAAGTGAGAAAGTGATATCCATTTCGGATTGATTCAGGGATTTTCGGGTCTTCCTTTTCAAATCTTTTTGTCACAAACTTTGAGGGCTGATTCATCCTTCATTCTTTTCAATATTTTAGGTGAATTAGTCTCTCCTCTCTCTCACCCCATTTTTGTTCTTTTTTTCCTTGCTTCTTGGTTTGGTTTTCGATGCTTATGTCTGATACGTAAGTGTCCACGTCTAGCCTTTTGCTATACATGAAACCATCACGCAAGGTCGCAAGTAGTTGGTTTCGTTTTAGGGCATAGGGTGGTGATGATAAAGGCACACCGAAGATAGAGCAGAAAGATACTCTATCCTATAACATTAAGATCCAGGTATTTGATGAACAATAGGATAATG
>NW_018252864.1:4900-7780 GCF_001263595.1 Phalaenopsis equestris
AGTTGGGCTCGACCCTCCTCAGGTGATTGGCAGTCCCTCGTTCGACAACGTAATCTACTTGTGGTCAATAAAAATTATTAAAATCTTTTTAAAAAAAATAAATAAAAATATATTCTTTTCTATAAAACAAATTTTGATAATTTTTCGAGACTTATGTGCTGGTCAAAAACATATATTTTAAAAATACATTTTTAAAATTGATTGTCCACCTGGCGAATACTTGTTTAGGCTGGGAAATAGCCCTCTAAGTGAGGTTCAAGACATACTTCTAGACGAGTGGCGGGTTCTATACATTCGGGTGACTGATTAGCCTTCATGGACCCACGAGTATAGATATATATCTGAGCCTAGCCCCATACGAGTGCTTGCGGTCCCCCTCACCCGAACCTTTTTTTATTTTTATCGAAGCTTTAGGACAGGGCACTCGTGTTACTTTTTCTTTCTTCCAGAATTTCTCCAAGATTTTTTAGGATTTTTTTTTCTTTTTATTTTCTTTTACTTGAGTCTTTTCTCGTTGAATTTCTAAGTTTTCAGTCATGAGTCGTTGTTACACTCTTCTTCGAATTTCCTGAACGACGTTAGTTCCAGACTTTGCATTTTGTGATGCATTTAGACTTGCTATACTTAAGGAACAGCAGATCTCACGGGCGTACAGGTTTGCTTTACATTTTACAGTACTTCATTTTCTTGTTTCTACCTGCTACTGTTCTTTTTGTACAACATGTTATACTATTCATGTTTCTACCTGCTAATGTACCATACAACATGTTATATTATTCTTGTTTCTGTCTGCTACTGTTCTTCCTGTACAGCATGTTATACTATTCCTATTTCTACCTGCTACTGTTCTACATGCATCCTACTATTTGTCCCGTATTGCATGTTTTATATTATATAACTTTAAGCATGCCTTCTTTTTATATAAGACGTTTAGAGCACTATTACCATAAGGTCGTTTGATTTGACATCATAACTGGACACCTCAGAAAACTTAAACTCGTCACGTCGAGGAGCTTGGTGCTAGTATGGTGGGCAGCATGACCATCTTGAATAGCAAAACATGTCTTCCCCAGCTAAACCATTCTTTTCCTAGAAATTAAACAACAAGCCATAGGATTTTGAGGTAGTTTGCTTAGCGCGACATAAATCCTCACTTCATCTGTTAGGCCTTTGCACAGCAAGACTGTGTAGTTTAAGCCCTAACTTGTTCTAGGTTTTGAGGTTGTCGTCTGATACGACGTAAACCCTCATATCTTCTAGGCGACACAATGTGACCGTGTCATGCAAATATAAGCCCCAATTAAATAAAATTGGCAGGATGAAACACTTGAATAATTTCTCCTCGAAATTGCCAAACCATAGGATAGACTGGGAAGTCACCGAGATTTCCCTTCGGATCTATGACCTCCCCTAGTTCTCCATCATTTGGATTCCTCGAGAATGTTTTGAAGTTGAGCCTTTCCCATTTGACACTCTTTGGTCTGATTTCATTGAAAAGTCCTATCGAGAGTTTTCTTAAGTGACTTTGGTCATTTAAGATGTAATTAACTATAGGGGCTTGCCCTTATAGGAAGCTTTTCCGAACCCAGCCTAAAATAAACCCTATTTAATTCATTGTATTAAATAGGGCAACTTGTTGGCCAATAAAACGGTTTCGCAGACCAAACAGATGTCATATATTTCTTAGTTTATTTGATTGAGCCTCATCGTCCACTCATGATTTTCTTTAAAGCCTCCTCAATTTTTTTACTAATGTGTCGGTAAAAATAAAATGTTTTATTATTATTAATGATATAAATATCACTAAATTCGAATGTATTTTCAGAAAATTTGTTGAAAAGTTTATCAAAATAACTCACCCACCCATGTTGAATATCTTTCTCCAACAACTCACCCCCAACTCTTTAGTGCCGACAAATTCTGGTGACTCCGCTGGGGATTAGCTTCTCTCTCCATTTAAATAAAGGAATCTTATCTTCATACATCGGTAATGTGTTCATGCCCCTTATGGACCAAATTACCCTTCTTCAATTGACATGCTCCACCCATTTCTTTCTTGGGTGAGTACAATCAACTCTTTGGGACTTCAAGACTATCTATTCAATCATCTTTGAACAGAGAGATTCAGGAGTTCATTAAGACTTTATCTTTTGTGTGGGGTCGGACCCCCGATAGGTGTGTTGGTGAACAAGCTTCGCCTGGGTGTTGTGCGTTGTGCATTGTGAAGTTGGTCCCACACTGAGTCCTAAACTTTGCATTTCTTTGTCTCCTTCATGTTTGGTTTGCTTTCCTATGAATCAAGCTAAGTTTTTAAGTTTCTTCACGCTCATTTAATTTATTAATTGCAACTCTTCAATTCTTTAATCACAAATAATTAATAAATTTGAAAATTAAAATAATAAAGGATATGCCCAGTTTCCAGGATAAGTGCGTTAATTTGAGTACTTCTGTCGAAACTGTAAGGCAAAGGAAAGGAGGCGCAACCAGAAAATTTTGAAAGCCAAACAGCCTCGACAATCTCACCAACAACAGACACAACAATATGGTCAATCTAGCCAGCAACCGTCTCAAGGAGGATCATACCGACCAGAGAATAAGAGTATATCCTTGGCAAAACGACAGAAAGTGATGTATTCCTTCGAAGAGGAAGTTGTGTCGAAGATGTTCCATGAATTGCTAATGGAACAAGGATTTAGTCTACCAAACCCAAGAAAGCCAGACGAGATCGATAGGGGGGATCATCCCCAATATTGCCCATACCACCGGTTGCTCGGCCACACCATAGAAAATTGCTTTAGCTTCAAGGATTGGCTTGAGAAGAATTTCAAAAGTGGAAATGTAACGATCCCGAAAGAGTATTTGAAAGAACCTGAAAAAGGT
>NW_018252864.1:10119-16230 GCF_001263595.1 Phalaenopsis equestris
TGAGAAGAAGCTTGAGGTGGACGTATAATAAAAAATTGGTGTCTGAGTTTCCCCTGATTAATGAAACTTAAAATGCTCTCTTAAGAAAATTCTTCTGATATTATATTCAAGAAAATTTCAATGATCTTGAGTCTTTTGGTCGGTTTTTAATTGACTCAGAAATATCTTTAGAAAATGAAAAATGATTTGATCACACTACCAAAATTCTGAAATCTGCTTAGACTCAGAAATAAAGAATTAAAGAAATGATGATGATATTAGCAGCTAATGGAAATTCAAACTTGAAGTCATATCCTTCAGTGTGCAACAAATACAACTCCAACTTCAACTCGAAGAACGCTAGAAAGATTTCTCAAAGATAACTTCAACAACTTTTACAGAATCTGCAACAAATTAAATGATGACTGCTACAAATGATGATATGAACTTGCGATCTCTTCAACTGTGGTATCCGTAAAAATAACGCATCTGTTATGTGTACTTGAAAGAATATAGTTATGATGGTACCTTAAGGATGGGCTATTTCCTACACATGTCGTTTGTCAGTGAATGATACTTCAAGAAACACTGTGCCCCATGTTTCAGAGACAAAGACTCATTTTTAGAAGTTGAGACGCCGTGCTTGTCTGAAACTGGGTCCAAATCCTAACAAAAAGAAAAAAAATGATAAATTTCTCAGGTTCGAGGTTTCTTACTCTTTGCTTGCGTAGCACAACTACCTTGGTCTGCACCAATTTTCTTCATATCCTCATGAAATTTCACATTCTGCACAAAATCTCACAAAGTTTCACAATTTTTCCTCACCAATGTCAATCTTCATAAATTCTACTAGTTTCCCACAAATTCAAAACACTATATTTTAGAGGATGAGGATTTCACATCCGATCTGCATTGCTTAGCAATGGTTCAACAATATTTTAGAGGTTGAGGATTTCATATCTGATTCCACGTTGCTATAGGAGTCCCTCCTATCACAATCTTTCAAATCAATTATACAATATTTTAGAGGATGAGGATTTCACATCTGATTCCACATTGCTTTGCAATGATTCACATTATAATTTAGAGGATGAGGATTTCACATCCGATCTGCATTGCTTAGCAATGGTTCAACAATATTTTAGAGGTTGATGATTTCATATCTGAGTTCGCATTGCTTTAAGAGTCCCTCCTATCGTAATCTTTCAAAACAAATTATATAATATTTTAGAGGATGAGGATTTCACATCCAATTTCACATTGCTTTGTAATGATTCGCATTATATTTTAGAGGATGAGAATTTCACATCCGATCTAAATTGCTTAGCAATGGTTCAACAATATTTTAGAGGTTGAGGATTTTATATCCAATTTTGCGTTGCTTTAGGAATCCCTCCTATCGCAATCTTTCTAATCAAATTATACGATATTTTAGAGGTTGAGGATTTTATATCTGATTCCGTGTTTCTTTAGGAATCTCTCCTATCACAATCTTTCAAATCAAATTATACAATATTTTAGAGGTTAAGGATTTTATATCCGATTCCAAATGGCTTTAGGAGTCCCTCCTATCGCAATCTTTCAAATCAAATTATACGATATTTTAGATGATGAGGATTTCACATCCGATTCCACATTGTTTTGCAATGGTTCACATGATATTTTAGAGGATGAGGATTTCACATCCGATTCTGCATTACTTTGTAATGGTTCACACGATATTTTAGAGGATAAGGATTTCATATCCAATTCTACATTGCTTAGCAATGATTCACACGATATTTTAGAGGATGAGGATTTAACATCTGATTCCATATTACTTTGCAATGGTTCACACGATATTTTAGAGGATAAGGATTTCACATCTGATTCCTCTTTGCTTTGCAATGGTTCATACAATATTTTAGAGGTTAAAGATTTCATATCCGATTCCGCGTTGCTTTAGGAGTCCCTCCTATCGCAGTCTTTCAAATCAAATTATACGATATTCTAGAGGTTGACGATTTTATATCCGATTTCGCGTTGCTTTAGGAGTCTCTCCTATCGCAATCTTTCAAATCAAATTATATGATATTTAGAGGAAGATGATACAAACATTCAATTCCATGTTGCTTTAGGAGTCCTCCTATCGCAATCTTTCAAATCAAATTATACGATATTATAGAGGATGAGGATTTCATATCTGATTTTGCATTGCTTTGCAATGATTCACATTATATTTTAGAGGATCAGGACTTCACATCTGATTCCGTATTACTTTAGGAGTCCCTCCTATCACAATCTTTCAAATCAAATTATATGATATTTTAGAGGATGAGGACTTCACATCCGATTCCGCTTTGCTTTAGTAGTCCCTCCTATCGCAATATTTCAAATCAAATTATACAATATTTTAGAGGTTGAGGATTTCACATCCGATTCCGCGTTGCTTTGGGAGTCCCTCCTACCGCAATCTTCCAAACCAAATTATACTATATTTTAGAGGTTGAGGATTTCATATCCGATTCTGCGTTGCTTTAGAAGTCCCTCCTATAGCAATCTTTCAAATCAAATCTAGAGGTTAAGGATTCTACATCCGATTCCGCATTGCTTTAGTTTCTCATCCTATTGTAACCTATCAAATCAAATATAGAGGTTGAGGATTCTACATCCGATTCCATGTTGCCTTAGGTTCTCTTCCTATCGCAATCTTTCAAAACAAATTTAGAGGTTGAGGATTTCACATCTAATACTGCGTTGCTTTAGGAGCTCCTCTTATCGCAATCTCTCAAATCAAATTCAACAATATTCTAGAGGTTGAGAATTTTACATCCGATACTACGTTGCTTTAGGAGCTCCTATTGCAATCTTCCAAATCAAATCCTGACATAAATTCAAAACCTACACCTGAAACTCGATAGTCTGAAGTCCACCTTCTAATCCCCAATGGATGTATTTGTCACTCATTTCTATGCTTTGTTATAAGTATGTTGGCTTAGACTTTCGTGTTGGTTTTGTTGATCTTTTTCGGTCAACACCAATACACGCGGTGTGCTCGTCTGGCACACCACACCTATTGGGGGTCCATTTGTTGACCTCATTTTTAGTGAGATATAGTCTTCTTCTTAGGGTTTAGGATCTAGCCTTAGGGATCTCCCTTCGACTAACTTAGGAATCTCCCTTTAACTATCCTAGAGCCTTAGAAATAAAACCCGCCTCATTTTATAAATTCAACCTACTTCTGTACCCTTTTGGAGTTTCACATGTGTGGTATCAACTTCTAGCACTTAGAAGGGTGAAACCAACATGAGGGAACTCAAAAGGAGTCCCTATAGGACCTTTAAGCCTTAGGGTGGCCTTTTTCACAATTTGCACTCCCACGCGCACAAACTTTGCTATTCGGAGAGTCGACACGTCCGATCACTACAATTCGAATTGCTTGCATCGTTATCTGTTGAGGACCTGAATAGATTGTTGGAGACGATTGATCACAGATCAAAATTTTATGAAATTTGAATTTTGACTTGTTTTTGACCTAATTGTCGCCGATGTCATTCAAGCCACCTCGGATGATAAAACGAACTTCACCGGCACATCCGGAATGTCGATTTTGCCTAGGGAGGACACCCATTTTGCTAAGGCACTGCGTGCGAATAAATTGCATGAGATTTAATAAAAAAATATGAATCCCCTTTTTTTCCTTTCAAAGGCCTAAATCCCTAAACTCACGCACCCGAGCTCATCCTCCCTTTCCCTCTCCCGTTGGCGTGTCTCGCTCTTCCCTTTCTCGATCTCGAGCCGACCGAGCCACTTCTCCTCCATGCGAGATAGAATTGATCTCTTGTTCATCCTTGCCTGACAGTTGTTGCTCGCGACCCTCCTTCCCGAAGCCGCGCCAGCTTCCACGAGCTGCAATTTTCCTTTCTTAGTAGTTTGACTCTGAGGAACTTGCTCGCTGGAACACTTGAGTGGCAACTTTCTCTTCTTCCCGATGCCTTTCTCACTCCCGCTCGGCTCGTCACTTGGTCCTGGGTACTTCGGTTACCTCGCCTTCTGTAAGCAGGGAAGGCATTCTTCTTCTTCCATCACCCTATTTGAGTACCAAAGAGGGTGTTGGTTGGCTTCATTCTTTCCCCCTCTCTTCTCTGCCAATAAATATAGTTTCTTTTCGGTTTTGGGGTTGTTGAGAAGTTTCTTAAGGAGAGGGGAAGTGGAGATCTTTGCTATTGGAAGATTTTGGGAAGGAGATTTCTGTGGGAGCATTTCTTTGAAACTGTTTTTGCAGTACAGTGTTTTAAAGGTCATATTAGAGAGGTATCTATTCTTCCCCTTTTTCTCTTGTGCCCTGGTTTCCTACGGTTTTCTCTCTGGCATGCTAGTTCACTTTACTCTCATATATTTTTGAGGTATTCACTTTAAGAGCATGTGAAGGATGAAATGTGAGCATGTTTCAAGGGTGAGATTCGATTAATTGCTTAGGGATACTTGGTTACTTGCTTAAAGTAGTGAAGTTATAGCATGTTTCTGTTTATTGTAGCATATTTATGTTGGAAGAAATTAGAAGAGTTAGACATGGCTTTGGAATAATTTTGTTACTGCTCTTGCAAGCATATTAGGATATGTATTACGAAGCTTTTCATCTATTTTTTTTATTTAGCATGAGATATTGGAGAGTTTATTTGGCCTTTCATGCATCTTGCGGATTTGGTTTTGGCATCTTATAACTTCCTTTTGCTTAAAATGCATGATATGAAGAAGTTCACTTTGATTTGGAAAAGTTGTTATAGTTTGCTTTAGTAATTTGGTTTGACTCCTCGAAAGGGGGGATCTTTCATGCTTGGATGTTTGAGGGAAATTAATTCATACTTGGAACGACTATATAGGTGGCCTAAAAAAAATGCTTTTCATGACACTGCTATAGTTTAAAATCTAACTGTTTTAATCTTATTGAGCTCTGTTTTGGCTTTTGGTTCTTGTTGGGCTCGGTTTTTGTTGGGGTTGGGGTCTTGGGTTTGGAGTCTCGGTTTTTTTTTGATTGAAATGAATAGAGCCCTATCCTTTATGGAGGCTTGAATTTTAATACTATTGGGTTCTATTTTGGCGCTTGCTGGGCTCGGTTTTGGATTGTGGTGGTTCTATTTTGGCCATTTGATGGTTGCGGTTTTTAGACTTTGTTGAGCTTGATCTTATCTTTGGGATGGCCCTGTTAGTTCTATATTTTGATGTCTGAAATGTTTTCTACTATTTTGTTGTAACCCGAATTCAAACCTTAGTTGTGGTTCGGTCTTGGCTTGACTTGAGAGCTTGGTTTGCTTGTTTTAACTCTTACTCGAGAGCCCATGATTGATTCCTTAAAACTTGCCTTTACTCTAGAGTTTTGGTAGCCTGCTTTGCTTGCCTTTGACCCTTACCCGAGAGCTTGTTGGGTGGCCTGTCTTGTGTATTTTTCTGCCCCAACCAGAAAAATAGCTTTAGTTATGATTTTTGTTGGCTCTAGTTGAGAGCTCGGTTTGCTTTGTCTTGCCCTTACCCGAGAGGTGGTTTGCTGGCTTTGGTTCCTATTCCTACCCGTAAGACCTATTGGAGTTTCTTGAGTTTAATTTACCCCCTCTTGTTGAGTTTGAATCATTTGAATGATTGTAGATGGATCAAACTTGTTACTTTGAAAGATTGGTGATGTTTTATACTCTCCTATGTAACTGTGAGCCTCCCCATTTGGTCCTTACCCGTGATGTTAATTGGAGGTTATTGGATGTGATTTGGTCCTTCTTGCTAGGTTTGATTGGCTTGAATGCTATTGGTGAATCAAGTTTGTCATCCCAAAAATTATATTCGCTTTAGTTATCCTCTTGTGTTTGTCAGGAAAGCATTGTAGCCATTGGTGGTTCTTTTGGTTGCCTTAGCCGTGAGCCCCTTTGTGCCCTGGGTTGCTGTAGTCGTGGGCCTTATTTGTGCCTTGGGTTGCATTTGGAAATATTAATGGTGGTTTCCTCGAGATCATTTTCTTTTGAAGATTAAGAGATTTTAAACCTCGTTTTGGAAAAGCATTTGGTGGACTTGATCAATCTTATGTCTTTGGGGTTTGGGAAAATTAGCGCAAACTTGCCTTTTATGTTTGTTAGGAAAGTCCTTGGGCCCTACTTTTCCAGGTCT
>NW_018252865.1:0-2038 GCF_001263595.1 Phalaenopsis equestris
TCATTTCAAAATCAGTCCCTAACTTCAAATTCCCTTTTTTTAAGGTTGGTCCCTAACTTTTGATCTTCTTTCTGAGATTGATCCCTAAATTTCAATTCTCATTTCAGAATCAGTCCCTAACTTCTAATTCCCTCTTTTCGAGGCCGGTCCCTAACTTCCAACTCTCTTTCTGAGATTGATCTCTAAATTTCAATTCTTATTTCAGAATCAGTCCCTAACTTCTAATTCCCTCTTATTGAGGTCGATCCCTAACTTTTGATCCTCTTTTTAAGATTGATCCCAAAATTTTAATTCTGATTTTGGAATCAATCCCTAAATTCTTATTCCTTCCTTTCGAGTTCGGTACCTAAATTCTGACTCTCTTTTTGAGATTGATACTTAAATTTCAACTCTCATCTCAGGGTCAGTACCTAAATTTTGTTTTCGTCCTTTCGAGGTCCATACCTAAATTTTAACTCTCTTTTTGAGATTGATACTTAAATTTCAACTGTCATCTCGGGGTCAGTACCTAAATTTTGATTCCCTCCTTTAAAGGTCAATACCTAAATTTTGACTCTTATTTTCAGGATTGATACCCAAATGTTAATTCCCATCTTGGGGTCAGCACCTACATATTGATTCCCATCCTCTATAAACACCTGAAACTTGATATTTTGAAACCCACACTCTGATCCCCAGTGAGAGTTTCTACTTCTTGATTTCGATTAGATTTTCATCTGCTATATTCCCCAAGGGAAACAACTAGCACTCAATTTTACACTCCTTTCTAGGTCTGTTAAAGTAGGATTCTGTGTTAGTTTTTTTTATCTCGTCGTTCAACGCCAATACCCGTGGTGCGCTTTGCCCAACACAACACACCTACTAGGGGTCCATTTGTTGAACTCACTTTTGGCTAAGGTTTAGTTTTCCCTCTTTAGTTGCTTAAGTTCTAGACATATGAATTTTCTGTTGAATATTCTTAGAAAACTAGAAAAGAAACCCTCACATTTAGAAAAATTAAACTCCTTCTTGCTCAGATTGAAGTTTCACATATTAGTCCTAACTTCTAGCACTTAGTAGGTGGGGTCAATACTGAGGATCTCAAGAGGAGTCCCCATAAGAATGTTTGACCTTAGGGAGACTCACTACACTCACTTTCACCTATAGTCACTCACAACCCTAAACCCTAACTTGTTAACTTTGATCCCTTGATTTTTTGGGAGACTCATGTAGATGATCCCCTAGACCCACTATCCCTAAGCTAGAGTTTTGCTAAGACCAGTACATAGAGGGCCCAAATGGGGATTTCATTGGTCCATAACACATGTAAGGTTGTTAACACCTCAATTTTACCAAGGTTTCCAATTTGGCCTTTTTACCCATAAACCTACCCAAATCACCTAAACACCTCCAAATCGCAAATTTGGCCAAAAATCCCAATTTCACCCAAAATACCAAAATTTTTTCAAAAATCATTTCAAACCATTCCAAAATACCCAAATTGCCCAAAAACACTAAAAAATTACCAAAATTACCAAAATACCCTCAAATTGCCACAATTACAAAAATACGTTTTGCACCCCAAAATTTTCCAAATCCTCCAAAATCACTTCAAATGTTTGAAAAACTAATTTGGACCCCTCTATTAGACACAATTTGGCCAATTTGACCATTTTGATCAAAACCCCCAAATTATCGTTAAAGCCCCAATTTCCCCAAAATCATCCCAAATGTCCATCAATTTAGACCCAATTTCCCTCAATTTCAATTCTAAACTCAAATTAACCATTCATATAACCTATCCAAACCAAATACAAGACTAATTGGCCCATGCTTTGAGCACAATTTTGATCCACATCAAAACCCCCAATTTTGACCATAAGACCTAATCTCACCAAATATAACCCCATAGCCTACTTAATTTGCCTCAATTTGAATCCTAAACTCTTCATAACACTACTACACACCAAATTGAACTTTTAATTGGCCTTGGTAAACCCTCCATTTCACTTAATATAAACCCAAGTCCAAAAATCTCCAAATTTGCCCCAAATTGGCT
>NW_018252865.1:2826-6287 GCF_001263595.1 Phalaenopsis equestris
CCCAATTTCCCCAAAATCATCCCAAATGTCCATCAATTTAGACCCAATTTCCCTCAATTTCAATTCTAAACTCAAATTAACCATTCATATAACCTATCCAAACCAAATACAAGACTAATTGGCCCATGCTTTGAGCACAATTTTGATCCAAATCAAAACCCAATTTTGACCATAAGACCTAATCTCACCTAATATAACCCCATAGTCTACTTAATTTGCCTCAATTTGAACCCTAAACTCTTCATAACACTACTACACACCAAAGTAAACTTTTAATTTGCCTTGGTAAACCCTCCATTTCACTTAATATAAACCCAAGTCCAAAAATCTCCAAATTTGCCCCAAATTGGCTATGTCTCCAAATTCCACCAAATTGAATGCCCTAACCCCAAAATTGACACCCAATTTATCTTGAAAACTCTTCATGACATTTCTATGGACCATTTACAACAATCAGTTTGGAATTAGCCCAACCTTAGCCCAACCTAGACCCAAGTCTAGTCTAACATGCCTAAATTGACCAAAATCCCAAAATCCTTCAAATTGAATTTTCAATTGACCTTAAAATTACTTCAATCCTTCACCAAAATTCTTTATTAAAATCATCTAATGTTTAGGTAAGGTTTAATTGATCCATATACTAGAAAAGAGGGCTGGACTCAACTTGGTACAAGCTCATGAGGGTCCTAAGCCAAATACAGAATTCGTCAAAATAATCTTGCGCACATGCTGGAAAAGATGGATGGGATACAGTTTGGAGCGAATCATCAAAGAAAATGTTAAATAAAATCCAGAACGCTTCAAAACAAACTACCGCTCAGAGTCTTCAGCCCACCAGGCCTGAAATGAAGCTTTTACCGCTAGAGCCATCGTCATCAAAGTCAAAGAAAAAGAGAACGCCATCACGAACAATGATAGCACGAGGGTTAGGATAGGGGCTGCCTCTACTAGATTGGTTGTCTCGGATTCAGAAAAGAATATCCTTGAACCCTTGAGTTTGTATGATTATCTTCTTACCCCTCCAAGGGTTGATGAATATAATGATCGTGATTTCGGCTACGTTTTAACTGTTTTTAGTGATGACATAATCGATTTTAACCAATCTAACTTTGATCTTGATTCCCCGAATGATCCTCAAATCATACTTGAGTCTGGTGAACTCGCTAAAAATACCAAAGAAGACATCAACAATACTACTCACGACAGCATCGGGAGCGAGGAGCTAATCCTCGAACACAATGGTACACCACTCGCCCTCAACTTATATCTTTTCGACAAAGAAGAAACATTAGAAGAACTACCTCAAGAAGAAAAAATTACAGAAATAAACTTAAGGTGCAGGAAAGTATTGCCCCCAAGGATGACGCCTACAGACAAAGGAAAATAAATAGTAACTCGAGAAGAACTACCTCCACCTCCATCAGTGGAAGAAACACATGACCAAGGAAAAATTGGAGGGCCATACAAATTAGATTACAACGTGCCAGCTCATCTTATGAAGTTGTCGGCCCGACTAAGCATTTTTGATGCTCTGATCCTATCAAAGGACATGAGACAAGCTCTGGTTACAGCTTTTCTAGACCTAAAGATTTGTCTAGCTCAGTTGGCCAGCACATCCTAAGATGAAGTTTGCTCGTTGAAAGAACAATCAGGGGTAATCTTCACAGATGAAGACTTGCTACTTGGTACCACCGACCATAATCGACCACTCTACGTCTCCATCAACATCGGCAGAATCATATTATCCAGATTTCTGGTAGATCCAGGAGCATCTCTTAACCTAATGAGTCTACGGACATTTGCCTTTTTGTACATTAAAGCCCAAGAGCTTACAACCGATAAAATGATGCTAAGAGGATTCAACCAAAAATGAGAAAGAGCCCTTGGATCAATCACATTACTTATGAAGGTCGGAGAACTAACAACAACCGCTAAGTTTCATATCATCGATGTCGAGACCTCTTTTAACGCTCTACTGGGTCGACCGTGGATTCATAAACACAACATGGTTCCGTCATCTCTACATCAGTGCATCAATTACTGCAAAGAAGGACAAGAATATTATATCAAAGGAGATTTACAACTATTTTCAATTCATGAAGTTGGTATTCATGAAGATGCTGCTTACTATGAGCCACCAAAGAAAACTGTTTTCTCACGCAAGATTCCGATAAAAAAAATAAAGATTCAGAAAAATCATAAAAAGGAGGCCATTCAACTCCGCTTCAACAATCTTCTGCCATCCGTCTACATCAAATTGGTGGAGGTTATTTTGGTTCGTGCACCCGTGGTCGAGGCTGGGGATGTGAACGAGGAAGGATCAATCTAGTTGTTGAACGAACTAGGCCGATCATCAAAATTTGTGTTGAAGACAGTTCTGAAGATGAAATAATGATGAAGAAATAAAAGAAACCTTTGTATGAGATATCCTTAGAAGATATGAAGAAGAGTGAATATGAAACAATATATGATCGGATAAAAAACTATATGAATACAATGACCCTTACTCCGATTCTACCTCAAAAGGTCGAGAGTTTAGAGGTCAAGGAAGTTCGTAGTATTGGTTCAAAACCGATCAAATTTTACCGTGCTTCTACTTCTACTAATCTTGAAAATCATATAAATTTGGATGATGATCCTAAAAAATTAACGGAATTGTCTTTTGGTTACTTTTTGCCTTACGTACAAAAGTTAAGTCAACAACGACATTTGCCAAAACAAATGTCAAAAGTTAAACCACAACTTTTTGAAAAATTATGGAGGGTTAAAAGTCAAACTCCAAACTCAAAAGAGGTCCTCAGATTTGGTACAATGGGACCAGTTGATGATTCATAATTTTGCGTGGTAGTTATTAGTAAATCAGGAGAGGATTGCCTCGTTGTAGAGGATGACTCTACCAATCTGCTAATGGAGGATGCTCCACCAAAATTTAAGGGGGAAATCAAGTGAATTGTTAACGAGTTAAAGGAAATTAACCTCGGGACTGAAGAATAACCACGAACTACATTTATAAGCTGTCTACTCAACGATGAAGAATCTTCAGAAGTGATCAAACTGTTAACTGGATTGAAAGATTGCTTCGCCTGGAGTTATGATGAAATTCCAGGACTATCAGCAGAAGTAGTAGTTCATAAACTCGGAGTGGACAAAGATATGACTCCTGTAAAACAAAACCCCAAACAAATGCACCTCGAAATAGAACAACAAGTCATTGATGAGGTGAAGAAATTAATAGACGATAACTTTGTATGGGAAGAGCAGTACCCCACATGGTTAGCTAACATTCTTCCAGTCAAGAAGAAAAATGGATAGATACGCGACTGTGTTGATTTCAGATATCTAAATAAAGCATGTACGAAAGACGAGTTCCCACTACCAATATCGTAAATGATGGTGGATATCACTTCTACACACGAAATTTTCTCCTTCATGGATGGATCATTGGGATATAACCAAATCAA
>NW_018252865.1:6942-14937 GCF_001263595.1 Phalaenopsis equestris
AGCTCGAAATTTAATTTGTTACATTATTTGATGACCCTTCCAACACTCTCTGGACGTCTAGCAAGATGGTCCATAGCCAAAATTTAAGGGGGAAATCAAGTGAATTGTTAATGAGTTAAATGAAATTAACCTCGGGACTGAAGAATAATTCCGAACTACATTTATAAGCTGTCTACTCAACGATAAAGAATCTTCAGAAGTGATCAAACTGTTAACTGGATTGAAAAATTGCTTCGCCTGGAGTTATGATGAAATGCCAGGACTATCAGCAGAAGTAGTAGTTCATAAACTCGGAGTGGACAAAGATATGACTCCTGTAAAACAAAACCCCAAACAAATGCACCTCGAAATAGAACAACAAGTCATTGATGAGGTGAAGAAATTAATAGACGATAACTTTGTATGGGAAGAGCAGTACCCCACATGGTTAGCTAACATTCTTCCAGTCAAGAAGAAAAATGGATAGATACGCGACTGTGTTGATTTCAGATATCTAAATAAAGCATGTACGAAAGACGAGTTCCCACTACCAATATCGTAAATGATGGTGGATATCACTTCTACACACGAAATTTTCTCCTTCATGGATGGATCATTGGGATATAACCAAATCAATATGGCTCCCGAGGATGCTGCACATACAGCCTTCAGAACACCGATCAGAATTTTCTGCTACATAGTGATGTCGTTTGGGTTAAAGAATGCTGAAACAACATATCAGCAAGAAATGACAAAATTTTCTTACGACCTCATTCACAATCAAGTAGAATGCTACGTGGATGATTTGGTCATCAGAAGCAAACAAAAAATAGCGCATTTGTAAGATTTGAGGATTGTGTTCGAACGATTACGACAATACAATCTCAAGATGTATCCCTTAAAGTGCACCTTTAGCGTTACCTCTGGGAAATTTCTAGGATTCGTTGTTCGTCATCGGGGAATCGAGATTGACCCGAATAAGATTAAAGCTATCTTGAAAATGCCTCCTCCTAAAACTTTGCAAGCTACGTTCCTTTCAAAGGAAGTTGGCATATCTGAGACGCTTTATCTCTAATCTCTCATGTAGGTTTCAGCTCATCTCGACATTAATTAAAAAGGATGCCAAATTCATTTGGGAAGAGAAATGTTAGCGGTCCTTCAAGGACGTTCCTTCGAGGTCGTTAAACAATATTTAACGACAACTCCTATTTTGGTAGCCCCTATTCCAGGGAAACCTTTGATACTTTATACCGCGGCCTTAGATGACTCTCTTGGAGCCCTCCTACCCCAAGTCAATGATGAGGGTAAAGAAAATGCACTCTACTACTTAAGTTGTCATCTAATACCGACCGAGATGAGGTAACCACCTATTGAGAAGCATTGTTTGGCACTAATTTTTGCCGCCCAAAAGTTTAGACAATACATGCTCTCTCATAAGATTACCCTAATCTCGAAAGTTAATTTGTTACAATATTTGATGACCCTTCCAACACTCTCTGGACGTCTAGCAAGATGGTCCATAATCTTATTTAAATTTGATATAACTTTCGTTCCCCTCCGTGCTATCAAGGGACAAACTCTAGCAGACTTTCTTGTTGCACAACTACTGCCAGCTAGGTCCCCTCTCGACGATGAACTACCTGATGAACAAGTACTACGAATGGAATTCCCAGTGTGCAAATCTGAGAAATATAATTTGACAGTTCTTCATAAGCCAGAAAAGACAACGGATCAGGCACAGTCATAGAAGGTAAAGAAGGGATCAATTTGATCTTTATCATGTCAGATAAAGGTATGTTGAGGTTCTCATACCACCTGACAGAGTCGTGCACCAAAAACAAAGCACAATATGAAGCCTTAATCACTGGATTGGAGTTGGCAATCTCAATGGATCTAACAAAAATTTCCATCTACGGTGACTCTGAACTCATCATCCAACAAGTCACTGGAAAATACAAAATTTTGAGACCACGGCTAGCAGAATACCATCGTTACACAATGAAGCTGCTAGAACAGATTCCCTATGTGACTTTCTACCGGATTCCTCAAAGAGAAAATGTCTATGCTGATGCTCTAGCAAAACTCACTAAAGAATTGGTATGTCCCCCGGAGGATTCCATTGAAATCACGGTATAAGGAAGACAGGTTTTGTCTCAAATTGACCTTCAAAATCTACACAAACTCGGAAAAGAGGAAACAATGATTCCAGTTGCGGATATCAGCGAAGATTGACGCAAGCCATTAATAGATTATTTTTATACTCGAATGTTGCTGGAAGACAAGTCTGAGGCACATCACGTCACAAAAAGGGCTATGTCATATGCTATAGTAGGTGATGTCCTCTACAGAAGGTCGTTTGACCAGATGTAGCTATGGTGCTTAAGCAGAGCCGAGGCACAGAATATAGTCAAAGAAGTACATGCCAGATTGTGTGGCACTCACCAGTCAAGGACAAAGATGACAATGAAGATCAAAATGCTTGGAAATTATTGCTCAGCAATGATCTCCGACTGCATGCAGACAACCAAAAAATCTCATCAGTCCCAAAGGCATGGGGTGATCTTGCACCAATCTCTGAATGTGCTACACCCAACTATTGTTTCATGGTCATTCGAGTGTTGAGGCATAGACATAATATGTCTGATAGACCCTCCATCTTTTAAAGGACACATGTTTATTCTCACCGTTATGTACTACTTCTCTAAATGGGCAGAGGCAGTGCCGCTATGAGAGGTTACAACACAGCATGTCCTCCAATTTCTTAAAAGCCACATCATCAACCAGTTCGGTGTACTGCACAGAGTAATCTCCGATAATGGGACGACATTCAAAAGTAAAAAGATCAAAAACTTTGTCAAACAATATGGGAAAGATTGGAGATCCTCTATAATTTACTATCCTAGAGCAAATGGATTGGTTGAGGCCTTTAACAAGACATTGGTACTGATTTTAAAGAAAACACACGATGAAAATAAAAGACATTGGTACAACAAAGTACTAGAAGCTTTGTGGGCCAACTAGACAACATTCAGGACTCCCACTCAGTGTACACCTTACTTGCTTGTGTACATCTTGCTCGTGTACGGGTCTGAAGTCGTACTGCCACTAGAAATTCAGATATCGTCTCTCAGAGTCGTAGTCGCCAATCAACTTACAACAGAGGAAAGTGCAAAGCTCAAAATTGAAGAACTAGAGAATCTTGAAGGAAAACAGCTTGAAGCACAACAACATTTGGAGCTTTACCAGGCAAAGATGGTACAAGCTAACAATAAATTGGTCCACCCAAGGACATTTAAAGTTGGTGACCTCGTCATCGTGCTCAAAAGATCTATTCTTGCACGCCCCAAGATGAGTGGAAAATTCGAGCCAACTTGGGAGGGACCATTTATCATTTGAAAGATCTACATAGGAAGAGCTTACCAATTAGTAGATTTTCGGAGTGAAAGACCCATGCTGCCAATCAACGGACAAAACTTAATAACATATTACGCAACCTGATGCTACTTGCTGCTACTTGCTTTGAAAATTTTGAAATTTTGATCATTTTGAGTTTATCTATGTGGCCAAAAGTCAGTGATCGGGTCCAAAAATTTTGTTATTAACCTCAACTTAATGAAGAATTCAAAAAATTACACACTGCAATCCTCTTTTCTACCTTTAAGTTTAAATTTAATATTCTACTATATTAAAAAAAATAAATACATAAATAAAAAACTTCTTCACCAAAATAAATTAAAATTTCCACTAACTAAAAACTCTATTTTTTTCTTGTTCAAGCTAAGTTTCAGCTCACTGATGTTTATTCTATCGTATGTAGAAAAATGTCAGGTCAAAAGCTGATCTTTGCCTTCACAGATGGCTGGAACCTCGTGCTTAATGAGGAGATGGCACCACAAGGTGGCATTATTGACTTTGACATGGAGTTGAATGAAATCGACATGGGCTAAGAAGGTCCTCTAATGGATGTAGTCAGTGGAAAAGAAAAGGAGGGACTGCCCTCACTTCTGAAATTCATATCCAAAAGCAATCCCTCGCTGAAGGGGAAAGAGGTGATAAGACAACACGATCCCATGGAAGGAACCAGCCGTCTACCATCCATGGTAGCCACTCCAGCCAAAAACGTGGTTGTTGCTAATAATGGTAGGATACCGTTTGCTTCGCTATGGCGGACTCAATAGAGAAATACCAATCGTCATAAGAACAGATCTCTCTTGAGAGAAGAAAAGAGATGTCAACAACAAATTAAGAACCAACTCATCCCCATTCTAGAAGGACACATCTATAAACCAGATATGAAGGAAACTTCTTCCAGCCTACCCACCACAGATGAGGAGGCTGGGTATGTTCAAGAGCCAAAAGTACTGCAAGCCTTTGATGACCTCTGCATGGGTTGCCCTACTTGTAAAGTTGAAATATAGCCACAAGTGTCAGCAACAGGAGCTTTTCTCAAATGACCGGATGGTAATGTCCTGCACTTGGAGCATTTCAACACTCTTGAAGAATATGCCTCTAATGAAGAGCAATCTCAGACTAGCGATTGCCACATGGAGGGGGCATACGTCTGAATGAGTACAGAATGATATGACCCATGGTATACTGAGCCATATGTTCTGATGGACGCCGAGTCATACATCCCGTTAGAGGTATGTCGGCGCTATTTTGTGGTTGGTGGGGTTGCCCGTAAGAAATTGTCGGTCACCAAAATCGAAATCCCGTCGGCCGCTTCGGAAGGACATTTTAATTTACATATATATTTAGTTTTAGAAAATTATGAAATCAATCTGACCCCATATTTTCAGAGTTTAAATGAAAGAGCACTGTACCTCAAATCCTGTACCTGTCCCGAAGGACAAACACAAGACTTGAGGATGAAGCTCGATCAAATAAACTAAGGCATATATGACATCCTTTTGATCTGCGAAACCTTTATATTTGCCGACAAGTTCCCCTATTTAAAGTAAAGGATTAAATAGGGTTTATATTAAGCTGGGTTTGGACATGCTTCCTATAAGGGCAAGCCCCTATAGAAATTTTGATGTTGCTTGCTTATGCAACGTAAAAACTCAGTGAACATTGATGTCTCAATTATCTCTAAGAATAGGGTAATTATCACTTGTGATTCAATTTAAGAATTATGTGGGTGAAGACCCTTAAAGAGGTAGGTTAGTGTTGTTGGAACATTTAGCCAAATTTTAACCCTAATTGGGCTTGTAATGTTTGAAAGATGTTTTAGTTTTCAATGATGTTTAGTTTTCTAATCCTCATTTGAATGAAACTTGATTTAGCCTAAGTCACTACTAAGCCCTTAAGGCCTAGGTGAGTGTCTTAATGTGTCTCCTAGGTGAGTGTCTTAATTAGCTTTGAAAAAGTTAAGCTTTAGGTGATCATGATTTGAATCTTTTTTGAACATCAAAATAGGGGTATTAGATTTATTAATTATTAACTTTAAAAGTTATACCCTTAAGTCCAACATCATTTTATTTTAATAAACTTCCAAATTTTAATAATTTAGAAATTTATTAACTTATCTTTTTTCAATTAAGAAAATGAGATTGGTTTCTACCAATTAACCCCCTTAAGTTTTAAACATCAAATAGATTGATTAAGATCATAGGTTACCCATTTCCCTCCTTAAATTAAGCCTAAATGTTAATTAAGGCTAAATTTCCCAAAATTACACATTTGTCCCTATGGCTCTATCACTTCATAATCTATCAAATTTAATATAAATGACTTTGGAATTTTTATCCTACCTCATTCATGGGTCAATTAAGACATCAGAGTAGAAAATGTGATTGTTCAAAATTTAATTTAATTTATATAATTATTTTTATGCAAAAATAGGATTTTTCAAAGAAAATTCCTAACTTGACCAAGGTAAATCCTAATCTCTTGAAATTTTTACTGGAGGTAAATTTAGACCAAAGAATTCTTTGGACCAAATTTCTTGATTTTTTTGAATTTTATTTGAATTTTAAAAATTATTTTAAATTTTGGAGTATTTATAAAATATAAAAATATTTTAAATGGAGAAAACTAATTTTATATTTTTGAAAAGTCTCCCTAAGGTCAAAGAACTTAGAAAAGAAGATTTTGTATTTTTCTAAATTTTATTTGATTTATTGGAATTATTTTAGCGAAAACACATTTTTAGCCTTTAAAACTTATTTTTTAAACTTTAAAATTCTATATCTTTTTTAGAAAAACAGGAAAAATATTCTATTTGTTTTTAAGTGATTAGAAAGCAATTTAGAATATTTTCATGAGTTTTATTATTTTTGTGATTTTTATGGATTTTTAATTATTTAAATATTCAAAAATAGGAGTTTTTTATTTTAAATATCATTTTATTTTTAGAAAATAGCCCTAATCATAGAGAACACAAAAAACTAAGTTTCATAAATTTTTGAGCTGTATTTAGATTTTTAAAAATTATTTTTAGTGCCAATAATTTTATTTATCTTTAAAAATCAACTTAGGTTAATAAACGAACTCAAAATATTATGAAATTTTTATAATGAGTTATCTGGACCCTAAACCACAGTGGAGATCAAAAATCAAGTCATTTAAATGTTTGTATTTTCCAAAATTAATTATCTTAATAATTTAGTGTTCATGTAAATTAACTACATTTTAAATGACTTGACTCATGGAATTATTTCCAAAAGCTTCCCTGGTCATGGTGGACCTTCCAAAATTTTCTTGGAATTTTTTAATCAACATGCTAATTTCCATGATTATTTTAAGGAAATAATGTGCAAAAACTTGAGAAAAATGGATCTCTGTATAGGGACTTCCTCTGACTTTGGAAAAATTAGAGGATGTTTCCTTTGATAGAGGCTACAACAACCCAATATTCCGAGCCAAGGTGATCTTTCAATACGCATGGAAAGTCAAATGATTCCAGACAGTGTTTAATTAATTTAAAATAAAATATGTATCAAATGGACTTGAGATTTATTCTACATTGTTCTCATCTATTCACTGAACAAGAGCAAATTTTTATTTTATTTTTGTGATTTTTCTACACAATGTTATGAATTTTTGAAGTTAGGGCTCACTTTCTGAATTAATTAAACCCCTGTTTATCTATTTAAACCGTGGGTGCTGACTAGATCCTAGGCAGCTCTGAAGGCATGCGTGTCGCACTCTTGTTGGACGCTGTCATCCACGTAGCTGCTAATTCGGCCAGCAGTTTATGTCCCGAAGAGCTGTCCGGCTCAATCTCCTTCGTTCATTTGATATACTCTTGATTAAACGGCTCCCCGTCATCATCCGCGATTGAATGATCCCGTGACCGTGCACACTAAAACCCCAAGATATCAGCCTAGACTCAACCAAATCATCTCGAGTTTGATCTTATGCACTCGTCTAAGTGAGACGAACATATCCATACAGTAATCATTCAATTAAATTAAGCCTAATTAAATGGAGAATTGAGATAGGCTCCTGATGAGGTGAGGTATTATACCTTTGCTCTGAGAAGTGAAGCTTTCAACAGAGGGTCTTGGCACGTTCGTTCCGTTCCAAAGAGGCTAGGGATTGAGTCCCTGGTCTTGGTATAAGGCCTAGGTGTGGATTTGATCACGGCCGATTTTGGGTGTTGGTCTAGAGCTACGGTAGAGGTCTAGAGCTATGGTAGAGGCTTTGTGAGAGGGAGATTTTATGGGGCTTTAGCATCTTTCACTATTGTGAAGGTGTAGGTGAAGTTAATTTAGGATTGGTGGATTGTGGAGGTGTATTGGATTCTGTCATGATTTTCGGCAAGGTTTCAAACTCAAAATTGAGCTCCAGTAGTGGGAATTGGTGAGGGAAGATGGTTAAGTTTGGAGAGGCCTCTCTAAGGAAATTTCAACAGACCTCCCATGGCTTTAGAGGTGAGTTTTTATAAAAAAGGCCATGGGGATGGCTCTTAAGGCAGAAGTTTGGGTGCATTATGGTGCTTAGGTGGAGGGCAGAGGAGCTCCATCAATTGGTTTGGCTGAGCTAGCCTCTAGGTTTGATTTGGGTGAGATT
>NW_018252865.1:14947-18526 GCF_001263595.1 Phalaenopsis equestris
ACTGTAGGGTGGTTAGGTCACATTTAGTGCATGGGTCCCATGTGGGTTCAAGTGATCAAAGCTTAGGTTTGGCCTAGGTTAGCCAAATTAATTGGCCCAAATAAATGTTGTATTTGGTGTAGATGATCATAAGGAACAACTTTGGTGAAGAATAGAAGTGGTTTTGAGCTCAATTGAAGGGTTAATTTGAGGGAATTTTGAACTTTAATCAATTTACAATTGAGGGAAATTTTTTTAGTCAATTTGGTCATGTTAAGCTAGACTTGGGTCTAACTTGGGTTTGCCTTGGGCTAAGTCAAAATTGATTATTTTAAATTATCAATAAGGACCCTATCAATAGGGACCCTATGAAGAGTCTTTAACATGAATTTGATGCCAATTTGGGGGTTAAGGCAATCAATTGGTTGAAATTTGGGGACTTGGCCAATTTGGGACTAAATTTGGGATTTTTTTATTTAGGCCAAAATTAAATGGGCCAATTTGGGACTAAATTTGGGATTTTTTTATTTAGGCCAAAATTAAATGGATTTGAGGCTCCACCAAGGCCAATTGATGGTTGATTTTGATGTATAAGAATTTTATAAAGATTTTTCAACATTAATTGGGGCCAATTGGCCAGGCTATGGGTTCAATTTGGTGAGATTGGGTCATATGATCAAAATTGGGGTTTTTACCTAAATCAAAATTGGGCTCTAATTATGGGCCAATTAAGCTTGTATTTAGTTTAGATTTGTCATGTCAAGAGTTAATTTGAGCTTAGGATTAGAATTAAGATAAATTTAGATCAAATTGATGGACATTTGGGTTGAATTTGGGGAAATTTGGGCCCTTAAAGGCAAGTTTGGGGGTTTTGATCAAAGAGGGTCAAATTGACCAATTTGGGTCATGTGATAGTTGAGGAAAATGATATAGCTGAGGAAAATGAAATTGGGAATATTTGAGAGGTTTTGGGAATTTTTGGGATTTTTTTAGAATATTTGGAATTTTGGGCCCGTGAGGGGTATTTTGGTAATTTGGGGGTGTTTAGGAGTAAAAGGACAAGATGGGTATTTTGGTAGAGTTGAGGTACCAACCATCACCAACAAGCCATGGACCAATGGAAACCCCATTTTGGGCCCTCTACATAGTGGTCTTAGTCAAACCATAAACCATAACCCTTAGTCAAACCATAACCCTAGGGCTGGTAGGTTTAGAGGACCATCTACATGGTATGCAAAAAAATCAAGGAACATAGGCTAGAAATTTCAGTTTAAGGTTAGCAGGAAATGTGAGTGTAGATAAGTGTAGTGAGTGTAGTGAGTGCCTTAGCTCCAGACCAACACCCAGGGTCAACCCTAAGGTCCAGTAGTCCTAAGGGTGACTCATCTTGAGATCCCATTATAGGACCCCACCTACTAAGTACTAGAGGTTAGGATCAATATGTGGAACTTCAAGTTGAGTAAAGAAGATGGTAAAATTTCTAATGGTGAGGGTTCCATGTCTAGTTTTCTAAGAATAGTCAATATAAAAGTCCTATGGCTAGACCTTAGGCCACTAAAGAGGAAAAAATAAACCTCAACCAAAAGTGAGGTCAGCAATGTAACACCAGAACCAGTCAGGATTCTTGTCATAGGCTAGAAATGAGGCAATATCGACGCCAGTCACTCGTCCTCAACATAATAAAATATTATAAAATCAGTAAAGTCAGCAAAAGAAGCTTTGAGTTCTACGAAGAAGTCCGTGGAGAACTCGTCAATATATTGGAATGGCTGGAAATGTTTACCAGGGTCTTTTAAGAAAAAGATGAACAAAGCATTCTGGATTGAATCTTTGACTTAAGAGACAGAGGTCAAGCAGGCTTTGTCATGGAAAGAACCTACTCTGAGCCAAGGAAATGGATGGGAGGAAAGGGAAGGATTACAATACAATGTGGGTGCTGACGATAGGCAAGGAAATCCTTCCGGGATTCTCAGGTACGATCAAGTGGATCCGCTGCCCCCAATGATCAAATGGAGGATTAAACGAATGGTTTGATGGAACATACTGCCAGTTGATGCATTCCATTTAGCTGCATCATCAACATATATGACGAGGGAGAGTGCATACCTCCTCACATTGATCATCATGATTTTGTAAGTCCCTTCTACACAGTCTCATTTCTGAGCAAGAGCAATATATTATTTGGGAAAGAGATTGACATTATTGGCCATCGGCCCCGAAGAATTCAGAGGATCTATCGAGATTCCCCTACTGGTTGGTTCAGTGCTCGTTTAGAAAGGCAATGGTGTAGATGTTGTCAAGCACTGCATTCCTGGAGTACAGCGTCGTAGGGTGTCTATAACTTTCTGATGGATGGAAAACAACAAAATTCTGTTTGGATCTCAGTCGGATCCTGACCTTGAAGAACTGCAGCCATATGAGCTACAAGAAGGTTGCACCTCTAGGCGTGCGTGAAGAGAACTCTTGTGCTGGAACGTGGCTCAAAAGGCCAGCTTGATCACGAGCTCAAGGGGACAGATATTCAGAGGGTTTCTCTTTCTTCTCTACTACATTACAAATATGATATGTATCGACATGATCAGTCCATGATATGAACTCGACTTGACACATTCCGGATGTGCTTTCTTGCAATTTGCATATTGTACTCTTTTTTTGAGGCATTGGCCTACTTTTCATCTGTAGTTTTTTATTGAAGCACATTAATGAAATTCCTTCCAGAAAATTTGTCTCATTGTTCAATTGCCCTTCTTGGTGTATGGATAAAAGCCATTGAACCATGCATTGGTTTGCAACTATGCAACTACAATGAAGAAACTACAATGAATGAAGAATAAAACAACAAATATTTAAATGTTAAATAAAAGAAACTTTCAAATAAAAAATGACAAAAAAAATATATATATAAAATATGATAAATTTAAATAAAAAAAAATCTCTATTTTGAAAAATCAACCAACTAAAATAAAAGTTTGAAAAACATATTTTTGAAAATTAAATGTGATAAAAATAACAAGAAAAGAAAAAAAATCTATTGAGTAGATTCTCTCAATATCAGAGCTTCTTACTCTTTGCTCGCACAGCACAACAATCTTTATCTGCACTAATTCTCTTCACATCCCCACGAAATTTCACATTCTGCGCAAAAAAAAAACTCTCAAATTCTCACAAATCCTCTTCAACTATGTTGACCTTTACATACAACACATGTATTTAAAATTAAACGCTACAAACTCTGTAGAATTCTCATTTCAAATCTGCCACTACCTTCTGATTTACCTTTTTGAGGTTGGTCCTTACCTTCCGATGCTCTCTTTCTGAGATTGACCCTTACATGTCAATTCTCATTTTGAATCAGTCACTACCTTCTAATTCAACCTTTTGAGGTTGGTCCTTACCTTTTGACGCTCTCTTTTCGAGATTAGCCCACCTGTCAATTCTCATTTCAAATCAATCACCACCTTCTAATTCACCCTTTTGAGGTCAACCTTTACCTTCTGAAGCTCTCTTTTTGAGATTGACCACTACTTGTCAATTTTCATTTTGAATCAGTCACTACCTTCTGATTCACCCTTTTGAGGTTGATCCTTACCTTCCAACACA
>NW_018252865.1:18703-23366 GCF_001263595.1 Phalaenopsis equestris
ACCTTCTGACGCTCTCTTTTTGAGATTGACCATTACCTCTTAACTCTCATTTCAAGTCAGTCACTACCTTCTGATTCACCCCTTTTGAGGTCGGTCCTTACCTTCTGACACTCTCTTTTTGAGATTAACCATTACCTGTCAACTCTCATTTCAAATCAATCACTACCTTCTGATTCACCCCTTTTGAGGTCGGTTCTTACCATCCAACGCTCTCTTTTTGAGATTAACCATTACCTATCAATTCTCATTTCGAATCAGTCACTACCTTCTGATTCACCCTTTTGAGGTCTGTCCTTACCTTTCGACGCTCTCTTTTTGAGATTGACCATTACCTGTCAACTCTCATTTCAAATCAGTCACTACTTTATGATTCACCCTTTTGAGGTCGGTCCTTACCTTCCGACGCTCTCTTTCCGAGAATGATCATTACCTGTCAATTCTCATTTCAAATCAGTCACTAACTTGTGATTCACACTTTCTCTTTTTGAGGTTGGTTCTTACCTTCTGACGCTCTCTTTTAGAGAATTACAATTTTCTGTCATTTCTCATTTCGAATCAGTCACTACCTTTTGATTCACCCTTTTGGTGTCGGTCCTTACCTTCCGACGCTCTCTTTCGAGAATGACCATTACCTATCAATTCGCATTTTGAATCAATCAATACCTCCTAATTCACCTCTTTGAGGTCGGTTCTTACCTTCCGACGCTCTCTCTTCGAGATTGACCATTACCTGTCAATTTTCATTTCGAATCAGTCACCACCTTTTGATTCACCCTTTTGAGGTCGGTCCTTACCTTCCAACGCTCTTTTTCTGAGAATGACCATAACCTATCAATTCTTATTTTGAATCAGTCACTACGTTATGATTCACGCTTTTGAGGTCGGTATTTACTTTCCGATGCTCTCTTCCCAAGAAAGACCATGACCTATCAATTCTCATTTTAAATCAGTCACTACCTTCTGATTCACTACTTTCTGATTTACCCTTTTAAGGTTGGTCCTTACCTTTTGATGCTCTCTTTCTAAGGGTGACCATTAACTGTCAATTCTCATTTCAAATCAGTCACCACCTTCTGATTCACCCTTTTAAGGTCGGTCCTTACCTTCCGACGCTCTCTTTCCAAGTTTGATAATTACATGTCAATTCTCATTTTGAATCGGTTACCACCTTCTGATTCACTCTTTTGAGGTCGGACCTTTCCTTCCAACGCTCTCTTTCCAAAAATGACCATTACCTGTCAATTCTCATTTTAAATTAGTCACTTCCTTTTGATTCACTCTTTTGAGGTCGGTCCTTTCCTTCCGACTCTTTCTTTTGAGATTGACCCTTACCTGTCAATTCTCATTTCGAATCAGTCACTTCCTTCTGATTTTTTAGATTGGTTCATACCTTCCGATGCTCTCTTTCTGAGAATGACCATTACCTGTGAATTCTCATTTCAAATCAGTCACTGCCTTCTGATTCTCCCTTTTGAGGTCGGTCCTTTCCTTCTGACGCTCTCTTTCTGAGAATGACCATTATCTATCAAATCTGATTTCAAATCAGCCACTACCATCTGATTCACCCTTTTGAGGTCGGTCCTTACTTTCCGACGCTCTCTTTTATAGAATGACCATTACCTTTCAATTCTCATTTTGAATCAGTCACTACCTTCTGATTCACCCATTTGATGCCGGTCCTTCCCTTCCGACGCTCTCTTTTTGAGAATGACCATTACATATCAATTCGTATTTTGAATTTAGCACTACCTTCTGATTCAACCCTTTGAGGTCGGTTCTTACCTTCTCACGCTCTCTCTTCGAGATTGACCATTACCTGTCAATTCTCTTTTTAAATCAATCACCACCTTTAGATTCACCCTTTTGAGGTCGGCCCTTACCTTCCGACTCTCTCTTTTTGAGAATGACCATAACCTGTCAATACTCGTTTTGAATCAGTCACTACCTTTTGATTCACCCTTTAGAGGTCTGTCCTTACATTCTGATTCTCTCTTTCATAGAATGGCCATTACATATCTATTCTCATTTCGAATCAGTCACTACCTCCTAATTCACTACCTTCTGATTCACCCTTTTATGGTCGGTCCTTACCTTTTGATGCTCTCTATCAGAGATTGACCATTACTTATCAATTCTCATCTCGAATTACTCACCACCTTCAGATTTACCCTTTTAATGTCGGTACTTACCTTCCAACGCTCTCTTTCCGAGATTGAACATTACATGTCAATTCTCATTTTGAATTAGTTACCATGATTTACTTTTGAGGTCGGACTATTCTTGCCGACACTCTCTTTTTGAGAATGACCATTACCTGTTAATTCTCATTTTAAATCAGTCACTATCTTTTGATTCACCCTTTTGAGGTCGGTCCTTACTTTCCGACACTCTCTTTCATAGATTGGTCATTATCTGAAAATTCTCATTTAGAATCAGTCACTACCTTCTAATTCACCCTTTTCAGGTCGGTCCTTACCTTTTGATGCTCTCTTTCCGAGATTGATCATTACCTGTCAATTCTCATTTTGAATCAGTCACTGCCTTCTGATTTACCCTTTTGAGGTCGGTCCCTACCTTTTGACGCTCTCTTTTGTGATTGACCATTACCTGTCAATTCTCATTTCAAATCAGTCACCACCTTTTAATTCACCCTTTTGAGGTCAGTCCTTTCGATGCTCTCCTTCCGAGAATGACCATTACCATTAAATTCTCATTTCAAATTAGTCACTACCTTCTCATTCACCCTTTTGAGGTTGGTCCTTACCTTCCGACGCTCTCTTTTCAAGAATGACCTTTTCCTGCAATTCTCATTTTGAATTAGTCACTACCATCTGATTCACCCTTTTGAGGGTGATCCTTACCTTCTGACGATCTCTTTCTGAGAATGACTATTACCTGTAAATTCTCATTTCAAATCAATCACTACCTTCTGATTCACCCTTTCGAGGTTGTTCCTTACCATCTGACGCTCTCTCTTCGATATTAACCATTACCTGTCAATTCTCATTTCAAATCAGTCACCTCCTTCTGATTCACCCTTTTGAGGTCGGTCCTTACCTTGAAACGCTCTCTTTCCGAGAATGACCATTGCCTGTCAATTCTCAATTCGAATCAGTCACTAACTTCCAATTCACCCTTTTGAGGTCAGTCCTTTCCTTGCAACGCTCTTTTTCTGAGAATGACCATTATATATCAATTCTCATTTTGAATCAAGCACTACCTTCTGATTCACCCTTTTGAGGTCGGTCTTTACCTTTGCGATGCTCTCTTTCTAAGATTGACCACTAGCTGTCAATTCTCCTTTCAAATCAGTCACCACCTTCTGATTCACCCTTTTGAGTTCGGTCCTTAGCTTCTGACGCTCACTTTCCGAGATTGACCATTACCTATCAATTCTCATTTCAAATCAGTCACCACCTTTTTATTCACCCTTTTGAGGTCGGCCCTTACCTTCTGACGCTCTCTTCCCGAGAATGACCATTACCTGTCAATTCTCATTTCAAATCAGTCACTACCTTCTGATTCACCCTTTTGAGGTCGGTCCTTACCTTCCGAAGCTCTCTTTCTCAGAATGACCTTTGCCTGTCAATTCTCATTTTTTCAAATCAAGCACTACCTTCTAATTCACACTTTTGAGGTAAGTTCTTACCTTCTGACCGTCTCTTTTTGAGAATGACCATTACATGTGAATTCTCATTTTGAATCAATCACTACCTCCTGATTCACCCTTTTGAGGTTGGTCTTTACCTTCCGACTCTCTCTTTTCAAGAATGACCATTACCTTTCAATTCTCATTTTGAGTCAAACACTACTTTCTGATTCACCCTTTTGAATTGGGTCCTTTACTTCCAACGCTCTCTCTTCGAGATCTACCATTACTTGTCAATTCTCATTTCAAATCAGTCATCACCTTTTGATTTTCCCTTTTGAGGTCGGTCCTTACCTTCCAACGGTCTCTTACCGAGAATGACCGTTACCTGTCAAATCTCATTTCGAATCAGTCACTACCTTCTGATTCATCCTTTTAAGGTCGGTCCTTACCTTCTGACGCCCTCTTTCAAAGAATGATCATTACATGTCAATTCTCATTTCAAATCAGTCACTACCTTTTGATTCACCCTTTTAAGGTCGGTCTATAGCTTCCGATGCTCTCTTTCTGAGATTGAACATTACCTGTCTATTCTCATTTTGAATCAGTCACCACCTTCTGATTCACCATTTTGAGGTCGGCTTCTACCTTTCGATGCTCTCCTTCCGATATTGACCATTACCTAGCAATTCTCATTTAGAATCAGTCACCACCTTCTGATTCACCCTTTGAAGGTCTGTCTTTACCTTCCAACGCTCTCTTTCCGAGATTGACCATTACATGTCAATCCTCATTTTGAATCAGTCACCACCTTTTGATTCACCCTGTTGAGGTTGGCCCTTGCCTTTCGACGCTCTCTTTCTGAGAATGACCATTACCTGTAAATTCTCATTTCAAATCAGTCACTACCATCTGATTCATCTTTTTGAGGTTGGTCCTTACCTTCCGACGCTTTCTTTCCAAGATTGACCATTACCTGTCAATTCTTAATTCAAATTAGTCACTACCTTCTGGTTTGCCCTTTTGAGGTCGGTCCTTACCTTCCGACGTTCTCTTTCCAGATTGATCCTTACC
>NW_018252865.1:27119-30836 GCF_001263595.1 Phalaenopsis equestris
GACGCTCTCTTTCTGAGAATGACCATTACCTGTCAATTCTCATTTCAAATCAGTCACTACCATCTTATTCATCTTTTTGAGGTCGGTCCTTACCTTCCGACGCTCTCTTTCGAAGATTGACCATTACCTGTCAATTCTTAATTCAAATTAGTCACTACCTTCTGGTTTGCCCTTTTGAGGTCGGTCCTTACCTTCCGACGTTCTCTTTCCGAGAATGACCATTACCTGCCCATTCTCATTTCGAATCTGTCACTACCTTTGGATTCACCCTTTTGAGGTCGGTCCTTAGCTTCCAATGCTCTCTTTTCAAGAATGACCATTACCTGTCATTTCTCATTTCAAATCAGTCACTACCTTCAGATTCACCCTTTTGAGGTCGGTCCTTACCTTCCGACCCTCTCTTTTCAAAAATGATCATTACCTATTAATTCTCATTTCGAATCAGTCACTACCTTCTGATTCACCCATTTGAGGTGGGTCCTTACATTCCGATGTTGTCTCTTCGAGGCTGACCATTGCCTATAAATTCTCATTTCGAATCAGTCACCACCTTGTGATTCACCCTTTTGAAGTCGCTCCTTACCTTCAGATGCTCTCTTTCCGAGAATGACCATTACATGTCAATTCTTATTTAGAATCAGTCACTACCATCTGATTCACCCTTTTGAGACTGGTCCCTACCTTCTGACGCACTTTTTTTGAGAATGACCATTACCTATCAATTCTCATTTTGAATCAAGCACTACCTTATGATTGACCCTTTTGAGGTTGGTCCTTACCTTCCGGCGCTTTCTCTTTGAGATTGACCATTACCTATCAATTCTCATTTCAAATCAGTCACCACCTTCTGGATAACCCTTTTGAGGTCAGACCTTACCTTCGGATGCTCTCCGAGAATGACCATTACCTGTAAATTCTCATTTCGAATCAGTCACCACCTTCTGATTCACCCTTTTGAAGTTGGTCCTTACCTTCTGATGCTCTCTTTCCGAGAATGACCATTACATGTCAATTCTTATTTAGAATCAGTCACTACCATCTGATTCACCCTTTTGAGATCGGTCCCTACGTTTCGACGCTGATTCACACTTTTGAGGTCAAACTATTCCTTCCAACACTCTCTTTCCGAGAATGACCATTACCTGTTAATTCTCATTTTAAATTAGTCACTACCTTTTGATTCACACTTTTGAGGTTGGTCCTTACCTTCCGACACTCTCTTTCAAAGATTGATCATTATCTTCCAATTCTCATTTTGAATCAGTCACAACCTTCTAATTCACCCTTTTCAGGTCAGTCCTTTCCTTCTGATGCTCTCTTTCTGAGAATGACCATTACCTGTCAATTCTAATTTCAAATCAGTCACTACCTTCTGATTCACCCTTTTAAGGTCGGTCATTACCTTTTGATGCTCTCTATCAGAGATTGACCATTACCTATCAATTCTCATTTCGAATCAGTCACCACCTTCTGTTTCATCCTTTTAAGGTTGGTCCTTACCTTCCAGCGCTCTCTTTACGAGATTGAACATTACCTGTCAATTCTCATTTTGAATCAATTACCACCTTCTGATTCACACTTTTGAGGTCGAACTATTCCTTCCGACACTCTCTTTCCGAGAATGACCATTACCTGTTAATTCTCATTTTAAATTAGTCACTACCTTTTGATTCACACTTTTGAGGTTGGTCCTTACCTTCCGACACTCTCTTTCAAAGATTGATCATTATCTTCCAATTCTCATTTTGAATCAGTCACAACCTTCTAATTCACCCTTTTCAGGTCAGTCCTTTCCTTCTGATGCTCTCTTTCTGAGAATGACCATTACCTGTCAATTCTAATTTCAAATCAGTCACTACCTTCTGATTCACCCTTTTGAGGTCGGTCCTTAACTTTCGACGCTCACTTTCTGAGATTGACCATTACCTGTCAATTCTCATTTCGAATCAAGCACTACCTTCTAATTCACCCTTTTCAGGTCAGACCTTACCTTCTGATGCTCTCTTTTCGAGAATGATCATTACCATTCAATTCTCATTTAAAATCAGTCACTAACTTCTGATTCACCTTTTTGAGGTTGGTTCTTACCTTCCGACACTCTCTTTTCCAGAATGACCGTTACCTGCAATTCTCATTTTGAATCAGTCACTACCATCTGATTGAACCTTTTGAGGGTGATCCTTACCTTCTCACGATCTCTTTCTGAGAATGACTATTACCTGTCAATTCTCATTTTGAATCAGTCACTACCTTCTGATTCACCCTTTCAAGGTTGGTCCTTACCATCCGACGCTCTCTCTTCGAGATTGACCACTACCTGTCAATTCTCATTTCGAATCAGTCACCTCCTTCTGGATCACTTTTTTGAGGTCGGTGCTTACCTTGAAATGCTATCTTTCCGAGAATGACCATTACCTGTCAATTCTCATTTTGAATTAGTCACTAACTTCTGATTCACCCTTTTGAGGTCAGTCCTTTCCTTGCAACGCTTTATTTTTGAGAATGACCATTACATATCAATTCTCATTTTGAATCAAGCACTACCTTTTGATTGACCCTTTTGAGGTCGGTCCATACCTTTGTGACGCTCTCTTTCTGAGATTGACCACTAGCAGTCAATTCTCTTTTCAAATCAGTCACCTCCTTCTGACTCACCATTTTGAGGTCGGTCCTTAGCTTTTGACACCCTCTTTTCCAGATTGACCATTACCTGTCAATTCTAATTTCAAATCAGTCACCACCTTCTGATTCACCCTTTTAAGGTCGGCCCTTACCTTCCAACTCTCTATTTCCGAGAATGACCATTACCTGTCAATTCTCATTTTGAATCAGTCACTACCTTCTGATTCAACCTTTTGAGGTCGGTCCTTACCTTCCGACGCTCTCTTTCTCAGAATGACTATTACCTGTCAATTATCATTTCGAATCAGTCACTACCTTCTGATTCACCCTTTTGAGTATGATTCGCCCTTTTGAGGTCGGCCCTTACCTCCCGATGCTCTCTTTCCAAGAATGATCATTACCTATCAATTCCAATTTTGAATCAAGTACTATCTTCTAATTCACACCTTTGAGGTCAGTCCTTACCTTCTGACTGTCTCTTTTTGAGAATGACTATTACCTATCAATTCTCATTTTGAATCAGTCACTACCTTCTGATTCACCCTTTTGAGGTCGGTCCTTACCTTCCGGCGCTCTCTTTCTTAGAATGACCATTACCTATCAATTCTCATTTCTAATTAGTCACTACCTTCTGATTCACCCTTTTGAGGTCGGTCCTTACCTTCCAACGCTCTTTTTTCTGAGAATGACTATTACCTATCAATTCTAATTTCGAATCAAGCACTACCCTCTAATTAACACTTTTGAGGTCAGTCCTTACCTTCTGACCGTCTCTTTTCTAGAATGACCATTACCTGTGAATTCTCATTTCGAATCAATCACTACCTTCTGAATCAGCCTTTTGAGGTTGGTCCTTACCTTCCGACTCTCTCTTTTCAAGAATGATCATTATTTATTAATTCTCATTTTAAGTCAAGCACTACCTTCTGATTCACCCTTTGAGTTGGGTCCTTTACTTCTGACGCTCTCTCTTCGAGGTTGATCATTACCTGTCAATTCTCATTTCAAATAAGTCATCACCTTTTGATTTTCCCTTTTGAGGACGGTCCTTACCTTCTGACGCTCTCTTTCCGAGAATTACCGTTACCTGTCCAT
>NW_018252865.1:30848-45707 GCF_001263595.1 Phalaenopsis equestris
ACATTTCAAATCAGTCACTACAAATCAGTCACTACCTTCTGATTCACCATTTTGAGGTCAGTCCTTACCTTCCGACGCTCCCAAGAATGAAATGATCATTACATGTCAATTCTCATTTCAAATCAGTCACTACCTTTTGATTCACCCTTTTAAGGTCGGTCCATAGTTTCCGATTCTCTCTTTCTGAGATTGACCATTACCTGTCAATTTTCATTTTGAATCAGTCACCACCTTCTGACTCACCATTTTGAGGTCGGTCTTTACCTTTTCTCTTTCCAATATTGACCATTACCTATCAATTCTCATTTAGAATCAGTCACCACCTTCTGATTCACCCTTTTGAGGTTGGTCTTTACCTTCCGACGCTCTCTTTCCAAGATTGACTATTACATATCAATTCTCATTTTGAATCAGTCACCACTTTCTGATTCGCTCTGTTGAGGTCGGCCCCTGCCTTCCGACGCTCTCTTTCTGAGAGTGACCATTACCTGTCAATTCTCATTTCAAATCAGTCACTACCCTCTGATTCACCCTTTTGAGGTCGGTTCCTACCTTCCGACGCTTTCTTTCCAAGATTGAACATTACCTATCAATTCTTAATTCAAATCAGTCACTACCTGCTGATTTGCCCTTTCGAGGTCGGTCCATACCTTCTGACGTTCTCTTTCCGAGAATGACCATTACCTGTCAATTCTCATTTCGAATCAGTCACTACCTTTGAATTCACCCTTTTGAGGTTAGTCCTTACCTTCCAACGCACTCTTTTTGAGAATGACCATTACCTGTCATTTCTCATTTCAAATCAGTCACTACCTTCTGATTCACCCTTCTGAGGTCGAACCTCACCTTCCGACAGTCTCTTTTCGAAAATGATCATTACGTGTTAATTCTCATTTCGTATCAGTCACTACCTTCTGATTCACCCATTTGAGCTTGGTCCTTACCTTCCGATGTTGTCTCTTTGAGATTACTCTTTTTGAGAATGACCATTACCTGTCATTTCTCATTTCAAATCAGTCACTGCCTTCTGATTCACCCTTCTGAGATTCACCCTTCTGAGGTCGAACCTCACCTTCCGACAGTCTCTTTTTGAAAATGACCATTACGTGTTAATTCTCATTTCATATCAGTCACTACCTTCTGATTCACCCATTTGAGGTTGGTCCTTACCTTCCGATGTTGTCTCTTTGAGATTGAACATTACCTGTAAATTCTCATTTCGAATCAGTCACCACCTTCTGATTAACCCTTTTGAGGTTGGTCCTTACCTTCCGATGCTCTCTTTCCGAGAATGACCATTACCTGTAAATTCTCATTTCGAATCAGTCGCTACCTTCTGATTCACCCTTTTGAGGTCGATCCTTACCTTCTGATGCTCTCTTTCTGAGAATGACACTACCTGTCAATTCTCATTTCACTCCCTTCTGATTCACCCTTTTGAGGCCGGTTTTTACCTTCCGATGCTCTCTTTCCAAGATTTACCATTACATGTCAATTCTCATTTTGAATTAGTCACTACCTTTTGATTCACCCATTTGAGGTCGGTCCTTACCTTCCGACGCTCTCTTTCTGAGAATGACCATTTCATGTCAATTCTCATTTTGAATCAGTCACTAACTTCTGATTCACCCTTTTGAGGTCGGTCCCTACTTTTCGATGTTCTCTCTTCTGATTGATTCTTAACTTTCAATCCTTATCGTGGGATCAGCCCCTAACTTTTGATTCCTCTCTTTTCATGGTCATTCCCAAATTTCTGACCCTCTTCTGAAATTAATACCTGAATTTCAAATCTTCCCGGGGTCAGCACTTACACACTGATTCCCATCCTCTATAAATTCCTGAAATCACATAAATCAAAATACACTCTCCAATCCCTGGCGAGAGTCCCTACTTCTTGACTTCGATCAAATATTTAACTGCTATATTCCCCAGTGAACAAATAGCACACACAATACCACACTCCTTCTATGTCTCCTGACTTAGGAGTTTGTATTGGTTTTGTTGAGCTCGTCGGTCAACGCCAAAATGCGTGGTGTGCTTGCCCAGCACTCCACACCTATTGGGGGTCCATTTGTTGACCTCATTTTTGGTTGAGGTCTAGTATTTCTATTTAGTAGCCTAAGGTCTAGCCATATGACTTTCCTATTGACTATTCATAGAGAACTAGAAAGGCACCCTCACCATTAGAAATTCTAAACTCTTCTTTACTCAACTTGAAGTTCCACATATTGGTCCTAACCTCTAGTACTTAGTAGGTGGGGTCATTATGGGGGAGCTCAAGGAGAGTTCCTATAGGGCTATTTGACCTTAGGGTTGGGCTAGAGCTAAGGCACTCACTTCACTCACAATCACTCACTACTCTAAACCCAAAATTTCTTGACTTTGATCCTGACTTTGATCCCTGATACTCATGTAGATGGTCCCTTAAACCTACTAGCCCTAGGCTGGAGTTTAGCTAAGACCAATACATAGAGGACCCAAATTGGGTTTCCATTGGTCCATGGCTTACTTTTGGTGGTTAGTTCCCCAATCTTACCCAAAATATCCATTCTAGCCTTTTGCCCCTAAACTACCCCCAAATTACCCAAGTACCATTGAAACCCTAAATTTGGCAAAAATTCCCAAATTTATCCAAAATACCCAAAAGTTTGCAAAAAATCATCTCAAACCATTTGAGAACACCGAAATTACCCAAAATCATAAAAAAAAATGTCAAATTACCAAAATACCCCCCCCCCTTACCCTAAAATCAAGATCACATGATCCAATTTGGCCATTTTGACCAAGGCCCCCAAATTTACCTTTAGAGGCCCAAATTTCCCCATATTTAACTCAAATGTCCGTCAATTTGCTCCAATCTCCCAAAATTTCAATCCCAAACTCAAATTCACTTTCAATGTGACCAAAATAAACTAAATCCAAGCTCAATTGGCCCATGCTTTGAAAGCAATTTTGATTTAGATCAAAGCCCCAATTTTGGCCACCTGCCTAATCTCATCAAATTGAATACCCTAACCCAAAAATTGGCACCCAATTTAAGTTGAAAATTCTTCATTAGGTTTCTATTTACAATTTTCAACCATCAATTTGGACTTATCCCAAGGTTAGCCCAATCTAGACCCAAGTCTAGCCCAACATGCCCAAATTGACCAAATCTCTACATTCACCAAAAATGTTCATTACAATCATCCACATCAAGTGCATCAATTAATTGGGCTTAAGGACATGGATAGCCTAACCCAAACCCAAGTTTGGTCATTTTCACCTACTTGGACCCATGCACTAAATGTGGCCTAACCACCCCAAAATCACAAAATTAAAGACTCCACAGCCATTAGTTGGACCCTAGTGACCCAGATAAACGTCATAAAACCACCTAAGCTAAGCCATGGACCAAAGGTTTTAGCCTAGTTTTAAATATTTAAAATAATTAAAAATTCATAAAAATCACAAAAATAATAAAATTCATGGAAATGTTCTAAATTATTTTCTAAGAACTTAGAAACAATTGAAATATTTTTCCCAATTTTGTAAATAAAGATATGGTATTTTGAAGCTTAAAATAATTTTTAAAGGCTAAAAAATGATTTCCAATAAAATAATTCCAATAAATCAAAGAAAAATCAACTAAACATAAAATTTGCTTCCCTGGGTTCTCGAAACTCAGGGAGATTTTTCAAAAATGTAAAACTTAGTTTTTCCCATTTAAAATATTTTATATTTAACAAGTACGATGAATACCCCAAAACTTAAAATAATTCTAATAATTCAAATAAAATTTAAAAAATTATGACATTTTTTTCTAAATGGCTCTTTGGTCTAGGTCAACCTCCAGTAAAAATTTCAAGTGAGTAGGCTTCACCTTGGTTAAGTTAAAAATTATTCTTTCAAAAAATCTCATTTTTGCATGAAAATAATTATATAAATTAAATTAAATTTTGAAAAATCATATTTTCTCCTCTCATGTCTTAACTGACCCATGAATGAGGTAGGATAAAACTTTCAAAGTCATTTGATTTGAATTTGACAAATTATGAAGTGTTAGAGCCTTAGGGGAAAAAGTGTAATTTTATGAATTTGCCCTTACATAACAATTAGGCTTTATTCAAGGAGGAAAATGGGCAACCTTTGATCTTAATTAACTTATTTGGAAGACTACAATTAAAAGAGGATTAATTGGTAGAAACCCACCTCACTTTCTTAATTAAAATGATAAATTAATAAATTTTTAAATTATTAAAATTTGGAGATTTATTAAAATTAAATGAACCTAGGACTTAGGGGTATGACTTTTGAAGTCAATCATTAATCAATTTAATACCCCTATTTGATGTTTAAATGAAATTCACGTAATGAATCATGATCACCTAAAATTTAACCTTTTCAAAATTAATTAAGACACTCACCTATGCCTTAAAGGCTTAGTAATGATCTAAGTTAAATCAAGATAGATTAAATGAGGATTAGAAAAGAAAAACATAGCGAAATTTAAGACCTTTAAAACACTACAAGCCCAATTAGAATTAAAATTTAGCTAAGTGTTCCAACAACACTAGCTTGCCCCCTTTAAGGGTCTTCATTCACATAACCTTCCAAATTGAATTACAAATGATAATTACCCTACTCTTAGGGATAGTTAGGACATTAATATTAATTGAGTATTCGGGTGATCATAGGGTGAATTATTAAGCAACATAATAAGTTTAAATGAACTAGAGGCTTTTCACCAGGTGATAAGAGGGAAGCATGGACCTGCTTCTTCCTCTTAACCTATTGGATACCTCAGAGGTCTACTAAACTTAATATGCTTTGCATAACGAAATCATCCTTAATTAAACTCCTAAGGACCCACCAAGATATGACATAGGGTTCGGAAAACTACCAAAACCTTATTTTTCTGCTTCATATAAAATGCCCTGACATGCATTTTGAGTTTCAGGTGGTGGAAAAGAAGACTCGCCAAGACTCGCCAGGTACGTTTTTTATAGTTTAAAGTGTTGTATTTCTTGTACTTTTTATACTTGCAAAACTTGCATGCTAAACAACAATGTCACCCTGCATGAGGACTAAAACTTTCAGGATAGCCACAAATCAATCAAAAACTAAAACCAAACTAAAGTTAAAATCAACTAAGATGAAATTTACAGCCACAACATTCAAAATATAAAACAACTCAAAACAAAATAACATTTGCAACTAAATTAAGACATCTCTATCAGATGATCGGGAATTCCTCGGAGGAGGTATCCCCTTAGAGGAGGTAACCTACAGTTGCCAATGAGGCCTCCAACGGTCTAAATGAAAGTATGGAACTCATTAAGTTGAGTTTAATAAATTCATTTGGACTTAGTGAATCCAATAGAAAATAGTGGTGCCGGAACGAGGGAGCCGTGGAATCGTAACCGGTGTCGCTCCAATCAACTTTAACATCCCCCATAAAAATTTAAATAACTTCAACCATAGGGCCACCTGATTTGACATCATAATTTGACACCCTAGAAAACTTAAACTCGCTACTCTTGTCATGGCAAGGAGCTTTGGGCTAGCATGGTGGGCAGTACGACCATCGTCAACAACAAAACCTGTCCAAATCAGCTAAACAAATTTCCTTCTTTAGAATTAAACAACAAAGCCATAATCGTAACCGGTGTCGCTCCAATCAACTTTAACATCCCCCATAAAAATTTAAATAACTTCAACCATAGGGCCACCTGATTTTGACATCATAACTTGACACCCTAGAAAACTCAAACTCGTCATGGCAAGGAGCTTGGGGCTAGCATGGTGGGCAGTACGACCATCATCAACAATAAAACCTGTCTAAATCAGCTAAACCAATTTCCTTCTTTAGAATTAAACAATAAAGCCATAGGAATTTAAAGTTGTCTGCTTATGCAACATAAATCCTCAACTCATCTTTAGGCCTTTGTACATCTATGTTGTATAGTATAAGCCCTAACTCGTTTTAGGATTCCGAGGTTGTCGTTTGTCGCGACCTAAATCCTCACATCTTCCAGGCTATTTGTGTGATTTCTTCACACAAATGTAAGCCCTAAATTAATAAAATTGGTAGAATGAAACACTTAAAATATTCTTCTCAAGACTGAAGCCAAACAATAGGATAGACTGGGAAGGCACTGAGGTTCTCCTCTGGATCTATGTCATCCCCTAGTCCTTCCTCCTTTGGATTCCATAATAAATGTCCCAAATTTGAACCAATCCCATTTCACACCTCTTTGTTTGATTTCATTGAAAAGTCCTTTCCTTTGAATTCCTTGAAGATAATATTTCTTGATTTTTATTAAGAGTTTTCTTAGATGACTTCGGTCATTTAAGATGTAATTAATTATAGGGGCTTACCCTTATAGGAAGCTTTTCTTGAACACAGCTTAATATAAAACCTATTTAATTTTTCATATTAAATAGGGGAAATTGTCGGCAAATAAAACAGTTTCATAGACCAAACGGACGTCATACCTTTCTTAGTTTATTTGATCAAGCCTCATCCTGAAGTCTTATGTTTATCCATCGGAATAGATAAAGGGTTTGAAGTATAGTGCTCTTTCATTTAAACTATGATAGATAAAGGGTTTGAGGTATAGTGCTTTTTCATTTAAACTATGAAAAACATGGGGTCAGTAAAACTAAATATACATGTAAATCAAGAATTCCTTCTAAAGCAAGAGATGGGATTTTGATTTCGGTGGCCGACAGCTTCTTACGGACAACTCCCCCAACCAAAATAGTGTCAACAGTATCATTTAATGCCTCAAAGGCCCACTGGCATTTCTCTTCCAAAATATATTTATTGTCCTTTTTAATTAATGCCGAGAAGGGCTTACACCTACCTAAGGGATTAGAAATAAAGTGTCTCAGGGATGCCAACTTTCCTTGAAATGAACGTAGTTGTTTCAATATTTTGGGAGGGTACATTTATAATATAACTTTAATTATATCTAGGTCTATCTTGATTCCCCGACGACAAACAACGAATCTTAGAAATTTCCCGGAGGTAACGCCAAAGGCACAAAATTATGGACAATTTTATGGATTCTTCTTAAGATTATATTGTTGTAATTGTTTGAACACAATCCTAAAATCCTACAAATGGTCCAATTTCTATTTAATTTTTATGACCAAATCATCCATGTAGCACTCCACTTGGTTGTGAATGAGGTCATCAAATTTTGCTCATTGCTAGTTGATATGTTACTCCGACATTCTTTAATCGGAACGTCATCACTGTGTGGTGGAAAATTTCAAATGGTTTTTGGAAAGCTGTAAATGCTTCATCTTTGGAGCCATCTTTATCTGGTTGTATATTGAAGATCCATCGATGAAGGAGAAAATCTCATGTGTCGAAGTGATGTCCACCATTAATTCTGGTATCGGTAGTAGAAATTTGCCTTTTGGACAAGCCTTATTTAGATCCTTGAAATCAACACATACACAGATTTTTCCATTTTTCTTCTTAACTAGCATGATATTGGCTAACCATGTAGGGTATTGCTATTCTCTTACATTTTTAGCATCTATTAATTTCATTACCTCAGCGATGATTGGCTGTTCTATTTCAAGGTGCAACCTTCTGAGAGCATCTTTTAATGGGTCATATTTTGTCCACACCGAGATTATGAACTGCAACTTATGCTGATAGGTCTGTCATTTCATCGTAGCTCCAGGCAAAGCAATATTTAAATTTTGATATTAACTTTATCAATTCTATGGATTCTCCCTCGCCAAGTAAGGAACTTATAAAGGTTGGTCGAGGCTGCTCCTCAATCCCGATGTTGATTTCCTTTAACTCAACAACAGTTGACTTAATATCTTCTTCAAATTCTGGTAGAGCATCATCCATTAACTGTTCTTGAGATTCATCCTCTACATCAAGGCAGTCCTCTTCTAATTCATTGTAAAAACTATGCAAAATTCTGGATCATCAACTGGTCCTACAATACCAAATCCGAGACCCTATTTTGAATTAGGAGTTTGGTTATTAACATTCCACAATTTTTTAAAAATTTGTATCTTATCTTTTGACATTTGTTTTGGCACTTATCCTTGTTGAATTAATTTTTGAACACAAGGAAAAATGTAACCAAAAGGTAATTCCATTAATTCATGAGAATGATCACCCAAATTTACATGATTATTAGAATTAGTAGAAGGAAAAGCACGGTAAAAGTTGATCGGTTTCAAAACAACACTACGGACTTCCTTGACCTCTAAACTCTGATCACCCAAATTTACATGATTATTAGAATTAGTAGAAGGAAAAGCACGGTAAAAGTTGATCGGTTTCAAAACAACACTACGGACTTCCTTGACCTCTAAACTCTCAACCTTTTGAGGGTAGATCAAAGTAAGGGTTATGACATTCACGTAGTGGTTGATCCGATCATACATTGACTCATACTCATTTTTTTTAAGTCTTCCAAGGAGATCTCGTATTGAGGTTTCTTTTTCTTTATCATCATCCTTTCTTCCTTAGAACTTCTTTCATTAGAATTTTCTTCCATGTCAATGTTGATGGTTAGCCTAGTCCATTCAACAATTGGATTAGTTCTTCCTCGTCCACGTCCCTGGCCTCGATCTCAAGTGTATGGGCTAAAATAACCTCTACCACCTCATTATGAAGAGAAGATAGTATATTGTCGAAGCGGAGTTGAATGGCCTCTTCTTTGTGATCCTTCTGAGTCTTGCATTTTATTTGTCATAACTTCATGAGAAATGACTGTTTCTCTTTGGAGGTGTGTAGTAGGTGGTGTCTTCATGAATGCCTACTTCATGAACTTAGAATGGTTGTAAATCTCCTTTAATACAATGTTCTTTTCCTTATTTTAAATATTTGATGCATTGATGTAAGGATGATAAAATTATATTATGCTTGTGAATCCATGATCTTCCAAGCAGAGCATTGAAAGAAGTCTCTACATCGATGATATGGAATTTTGCAGTTCTTACTAACTCTCCATCTTTCATTAGCAGTGTAATTGATCCAAGAGCTCTTTCTCCTTTCTGATTAAATCCTCTTAACATCATTTTATCAGTTGTAAGCTCTTGAGCTTCAATGTAAAAATATGCTAATGTTTGTAGACTCGTTAAGTTTAGTGATGCTCTCAGGTCTACTAGGACTCAGGACAATACAAATTTATCGATATTGATGGAGATGTAGAGAGGTCTATTATGGTCACTGGTACCGAGCAACAAGTTTTTATCTATGAATGTTATCTCAGGCTGTTCTTTCAACAAACAAACTTCAGCCAAGGATGTGCTTGCCAACCAAGCCAAGCAAATCTCTAGGTCGAGCAAGGCTGTAACTCGAGATTCTCTCATCTCCTTTGACAAGATTGGAGTGTCATAAATGCTTAGTTTGGCCGAAAACCTCCGAAGATGAGTAGCACATTATAATCAACTTTGTATAATTCTGTAATTTTCACTTGGCTATGCGGCTCTTCCACTAGCAGAGGTGGAGGTAGCTCTTCTTGAGTGATTATTTATTTTCCTTTATTCTTTAGAGCTAACGTTGGGGGTAATATTTTCCCGCTCCTAAGATTCACTTCTGTAATTCCTTCTTCCTGAGACACTGTAGGCAAAATTTCTAATATTCCTTCTTCATCATCAAAGAGATCCAAGTTAATGGCAAGTGGTGCACCGTGGCACTCGAGGACTGGTTCCTCACTCCCGATGCTAACGTAACTGGTATTGTCGACGTCCTCTTTATTCTCATTAACAGGTTTATCAGACTCAAGTATGATTTGAGGATCAGTTTGGGAATCAATATTGAAGTTAGATTGAATAAAGTCAGTTACGTTATCATTAAAAATAGTCAAAATATAGCAGAAATCATAATCATTATATTCATATTACCCCGATGGGGCAAAAAGATAATCATACATGGCCAGGGGTTTGAAAATTTTCTTCCCCAAATCCGAGACAACCAATCTAATAGAGGCAGCCCCTATCCTGCCCCCCGAGCTATTGATCTTCAATATGTCGCTCTTTTCTTTCTCTTCCAGTTGCGATAACTTCTCTATCAAAATCTCCAACATGGGCTGAGCAGGTTGTAGTCTCTGAACGGCCGCCTAAATTGATGCGGTTTGAATCTGATATAGTATCTTCTTGGATGACTTGCTCCAAACTGTTCTCTGTCTGTCTTTTTCTGTATATGGATCTATTAGGACGATTGGCTCAGCTAAAATCAAATTTACATAACCTTTTTCAGGCTCTTTAAAAAAGTCCTTTAATATTGTTATATTTCCTTCTTTATAATTCCTCTCAAGTCAATCCATAAAAATAAAACAACCTTCTATTGTTTGTCCCAACATTCTGCGCTAGGGGCAAAAATTGGGATATTATTTTCTGTCAACTTCTTCCATTTTCTTCGGTTCTAGCAATCTAAACTCTAGATTTTTAATTAAATTTCTGAAAATTTTTGGCACAACCTCATCTTTGAAAGAGTACACTCTTCTCATTTGCTCTGAAAGAGTCGAACCCGTTCTACCGTCTACTTAGTATGGTCCTCCCTGTTATGACCATTGGCTGGGGTGCTGGACTATCCATAGTGTTGTGTTTGTTGCTGAGCATGCTATAATGATTGCTGGGAATTTTGATGAGATTGTTCTGCCTGTATCTTTATTAGCTGCTTTCCTTTCCACTATCCCAAAACTCTTCTCGAATGCTCTGGTTGTCTTAGATTTCTCTGCTTTCTCTTGAGAATCTATATGTTTAACCTCCACTTGTAAACAACTGGCTTTGTTAAGTAGCTTCCTGAAGGGCTTGATGGTGAGTCCCTTGAGAATGATAGCTATTGACCCATGTATGCTTTTGAGTAAAATCTCAATCTCATGTTGTTCTTGTAGTTGAGGTTCACATTTAATGCTAAGGCTTCTCCACCTCAAGATATAATCCACAAGAGTCTTGATGGGTCTTTACTTCTCCACTACGAGATCTCCAATAGAAACATTGTGCTGTGCTCCATCAAATCTTTTCATGAACATCTGTTCCAACTTGGCAAACATCTTCACTGATTCATTGAGTAACTCAGTATACCAATCAAAAGTAATTTCTGATATGCTGCTAATGAACTGTTGGAACAGTAAGGTTTCATTGCCTCCTGTGTTGCCACAACTTGCTAAAAAATGTGCTATATGCTGCCTAGGATTCCCAGTCTCGTCAAATATCTTAATGTTCAGTGACACAAAACCCTTGTGGTAGGGTACGACATCAAACTCCTCTGGGTAAGGTCTACCCCTTGAAATCAATGCACCACCCTTAAATAGAGCTAAGGCCTCCAAAACCTGTTGTTCGACCAATTGTTTGTTATCCTTCTTAGGCATGGCATTTGGTGAGGAATCTTTCTTTTGCTGATCCTCTCCGTTAGCAGAAGCAACTTTTCTTCGTTCTTCAGTAATATGGATTTTTTCAGGCTGGTTAACTCCTTTGCTGTGACTGGGATTGCCCATTAATCGTAGCCATGGAGGCCATGGTGGAGGCCATCTAATCCATTTGCTTTTCCATTGGATTGATTTGTTCATCCCTCAAGAAAATAGCCCTGCACAAATCATCCGCGGTGTTCCCTTGATGAGAGGTTAGGCATCACGCGCTGATGAAGTAGTTATAGTCTCAATGACATGAATATCCATAAATTCTTCATCTAAATAATCATTGAAATCAAAATTATCATCATTCTTATTAATTATTACACCAAGTTCTCTAGCTAGCTTGAAAATCTCAGCCCTGAGCTTTTCGACTTTTCCTTCAATTGTTGCCCATGAATTATCTTAAGATCTTGAGAATTTTCTTCAATATCCGTCACTTGTTCATCAAATTTTGTAGCATTTATTTAGAAACTTTTGCTTCATTCCACTATTATTTCTGATTGGTTCATTAGACTGTATTGGTTTGGCGAATTTGGGTACACACACCCTCTTTCTCTATGATGATGCCTTGAGACGGGGTATCTCAACGGAGGCATCGACATGTTGGAGAGAAGTATACTCCCCGTGGTGCAAACCAAACACAATATTGGGTAGTTTCTTTTTCTTTTCCCTTTTCAAACCATTCTTAAGGTTAACAATTGGTTGAATCCTTGGACCCATACATGATTTAACCAGTCAAAGTCCTGCTGACCTTAGAGTGATAGAGGTAACAGAGTCTGTAGTAGTAACAGTAGTATCAACTCGGCTCGCCAGACGAAATCTAACAGGAATACGAGCTGACAAAGTTTTAGCTGACTTATGGGACTGTCGGGCAATCTTGACTTCCATTAGAGTTTCCTTCTTCATTTGAGAGTATATTCTACATCCCACTCGCTTAAGCATGTCAACCACTGAACATCCTTCTTTAGTGGTCAACCTCTGGAACAAGATGTGGAGTTTAGTGATAGGAGTGGGCTTCTCCTTCTCCTTGCTACGACCATGAAATGTTGGTAAAGTAGCAACAATTTCATAAATACTTTCATATCCATTAGAATTCATCAACGGGTGGAACCTATTCACTTGCAGAAGTAAAGAGGTCTCCTGTAATTCAAATTCCGCCTAGTGAGCAAACTCATCATCTGTAACTTTTTCTGAGATTTGGGTGTTAGCCGCCCTCCAAGCTTTTTGGCTAGGGTTCTTTCTCTGTGATTGAGTTAATGACACAGAATTTGAACTTGATCCAATCTCAAATACTGAGGGCGAGATGTTGAATTCTTCAGTTCCATCTTCTATGATCATAATTTCCTTTCCTTAGCAGAAATGGGAACAACAGACTTTGCATTCATCTTCTTGCAAGAAGGGAGTTCTTGGGGACAATTCAGGTTAAATTCAGCGAAGGGCTCTTGAACCTCCGGAGCTGTAACTTTCATTATAACGAATGGGGCTTTTCCGAGTAAAAATTCAAGTTCATTAAATCTGGTTCCAAACTTGATGGTAGGAGCGACATTGGGAGCATTGCGGCTAGTTGGCAAATTGCAAGAAAAGGTGAGCATGGGGAACGCCATTGCAACAGCTTCAAAATAAAAGCTCTGGGGTGTCGGTCACCGGAATCGAAATCCCGTCGCCCTCTTTAGAAGGAAATTTTAATTTACGTGTTTATTTAGTTTTAGAAATATATGAAATCAAACTGACCCCATATTTTTCATAGTTTAAATGAAAGAGCACTGTGCCTCAAATCTTGTATCTATCTCAAAGGATAAACACAAGACTTGAGGATGAGGCTCAATCAAATAATCTAAGAAATATATGATATCTGTTTGGTCTGCGAAACCTTTGTATTTACCAACAAGTTTCCCTATTTAACACAAAGAATTAAATAGGGTTAATATTAAGCTGAGTTCGGACATGCTTCCTATAAGGGCAAGCCTCTATAGTCAATTACATCTTAAATGACAAAAGTCACCTAAGAAGACTCTCGATAAAAAATTAGGAAATATTATCTTCAATGAGTTACAAAGGGTAGGACTTTTCAGTGAGATCGGACGTAGAGGTGTGAAAGGGGATTGATTCAAATTTTGAATATTTTGTTGTAGAATCCAAAAGAGGAAGAACTAGAGAATGTCATGGATCCAGAGGAGAACCTCGGTGACTTCCCAAGCTAGCCTAATGTTTGGCTTAAATTTTGAGGAGAAATATTTATGTGTTTCATTGTGACAATTTTATTAGTTAGGGCTTACATTTGTGTGAAACGATCACACAAATAGCCTGAAAGATGTGAGGATTTAGGTTATGACAAATGACAACCTCAAAATCTTAAGACGTGTTAGGGCTTATATTATATAGTAGGGTTGTACAAAGGCCTAAAGATAAAGTGAGGATTTACATTACATGAGCAAGCAACCTCGAAGTCTTACGGCTTTGTTGTTTAAGTCTAAGGAAGGAAGATTCGTTTAGCTAGGGAAGACAAGTTTTGCTGTTGAAGACGGCCGTGCTGCCCACCATGCTAACTCCAAGCTCCTTGCCACGACAAGTTTGAGTTTTCTAGTGTGTCAAGTTATAATGTCAAATCTGGTAGCCCTGTGGTTGAAATTCTTTTAAATGTTATAAGGGCATATTAAAGTTGATTAGAGTGACACCGGTTAGGATATTACAGTTCCCTTGTTCCTGCACCACTATTTTCTATTGGATTCACTTACTCTAAATGAACTTACTAAACTCAACTTAATGAGTTCCATAATTTCATTCAGACCGTAGGAAGCCTCGTTAGCAACCATAGGTTACTTCCTCCGAGGGATTCCTGATCATCCGATAGAGACATCTTATTTTAGTTGAAGTTGTGGTTTTGTGTGATGTTTGTGATTAAATTTTGAGTTGTTTTATATTTTGAATATTATGGCGGTGAATTTTATCTTGGTTGATTTTAGTTTTAGTTTTGGTTTTGGTTTTGTGACTATCCTAATAGTTTTAGTTTTCATGCAAGGTGATGTCGTTGTTTAGCATGCAACTTTGTGGGCATAAAAAGTACAATATGAAGGTACAAGAAAGATAATGTTGTAAACTGTAAACATGTACTTGGTGAGTCTTCCCGTTTCACCACCTGAAACTTAAAAGGCATGTTAAAGTAGTTCATATAGTACAAAAAAGTAGGGCTATGGTAGTTTTCCTAACCCTATGTCATATCTCGGTGGGTTCTTAGGAGTTTAATTAAGGATGATTTTGTTAAGCAAAACATATTAAGTTTAGTAGATCTTCGAGGTATCCAACGGATCTAGAGAAAGAAGCAGGTCCGTGCTACTCTCTCGCTGTCTGGTGGAAAATCTCGAGTTCTTTTAAACTTATTATGTTGCTTAATAATTCTTCCTGTAAATACCCTTAATGCCCAGTGAACATTGATGTCTTAATTATCCCTAAGAATAGGGTAATTATCACTTGTGATTCA
>NW_018252865.1:45902-46287 GCF_001263595.1 Phalaenopsis equestris
GCTTTAGGTGGTCATGATTCATGATTTGAATTTTATTTGAAAATCAAAATAGGGGTATTAAATTGATTAGTTATTGACTTCAAAAGTCATACCCCTAAGCCTTAGGATCATTTAATTTTAATAAACTTCCAAATTTTGATAATTTAGAAATTTAGTAACTTAAGTAAGAAAGTGAGAGTAGTTTCTACCAATTAACCCCTTGTGTTTCAAACATCAAATAAATTGATTAAGATCAGAGGTTACCCATTTTCCTCCTTGAATTAAGCCTAAATGTTAATTAAGGCTAAATTTCCAAAATTACACATTTGCCCCTGAGGCTCTAACACTTCATAATTTGTCAAATTCAATTCAAATGACTTTGAAATTTTTATCCTACCTCATTCAT
>NW_018252865.1:46339-46578 GCF_001263595.1 Phalaenopsis equestris
AATTTATATTATTATTTTCATGCAAAAATAAGATTTTTCAAAGAAAATTCCTAACTTGACCAAGGTAAATTCTAATCCCTTGAAATTTTTACTCGAGGTAGACCTAGACTAGAGAAGCCTTTGGACCACATTTCATGATTTGTTAAAATTTATTTATATTATTACAACTATTTTAAATTCTGGAGTATTTATTAAATATAAAATATTTTAAATGGGGAAAATTAAGTTTTGCATTTTTG
>NW_018252865.1:46651-57187 GCF_001263595.1 Phalaenopsis equestris
ATTTTTCTTTGATTTATTGGAATTATTTTAGTGGAAATCCATTTTTTAGCCTTTAAAAACTATTTTAAGCTTCAAAATACCATATCATTATTTAGAGAATCAGGAAAAATATCTTAATTGTTTCTAAGTGCTTAGAAAAGAATTTAGAGCAATTCCATGAATTTTATTATTATTGTGATTTTTATGAATTTTTAATTTTTTTATATATTTAAAAATAGGCTAAAAATGAAGTTTTTATTTTAAATACCATTTAAATTTTATAAAAAACCCGTGATCACAGAGAACTCAAAAAATAAGTTTTTACAAATTTTTTAGTTATATTTTGATTTGTAAAAAATCATTTAAGTGCCAAAAAAGATATTTAATTTGGAAAATCAACTTAGACCATCAAATGTACTCGAAATGCTTTGAAATTTTTATGGGGAGTTTTCTAGATCTTATAAAATAGTGGACATGTTCTCTACAGAAGGTCGTTTGACCAGATGTGGCTACGGTGATTAAGCAGAGCCGATACACAGAATATCGTTAATGAAGTACATGTCTTATTGTGTGGCGCTCATCAGTCAGGGCCAAAGATGAAAATGAAGATCAAAAGTCTCGGATATTATTGGCCAACAATGATGTCTGACTGCATGGAGACAGCTAGAAAATGTCACCAGTTCCAAGTGCATGGGGTGGTCTTGCACCAACCTCTGAATGTGCTACACCCAACTGTTGTTTCACCGCTACGGGCTAGTCCTCTTCTAAAGGACACATGTTTATGTTGGTAATAGGTCCGATAGACCCTCCATCTTCTAAAGGACACATGTTTATTCTCACCGCTACGGACTACTCCTCTAAATGGGCAAAGGTTGTGCCGCTATGAGAGGTTATAGCACAACATGTCCTCCAATTCCTTAAAAGACAAATCATATACAGTTTCGGTGTACTGCGCAGAGTAATCTTCAATAATGGGACGACATTCAAAAGTAAAAAAATCAACAACTTTGTCAAACGACATGAGATAGAATGGAGATACTCTACAATTTACTATCCCAGAGCAAATGGATTGGTTGAGGCCTTCAACAAGACATTGGTACGGATTTTAAAGAAAACACACAATGAAAATAAAAGACATTGGCATAACAAATTACTAAAAGCTTTGTGGGCCAACCAGACAACATTTTGGACTCCCACTCAGTTTACACCTTACATGCTCGTGTACAGGTCCGAAGCCGTACTGCCACTAGAAATTCAGACGCCGTTTCTCAGAGTCGCAGTCGCCAATCAACTTACAACAGAGGAAAGTGCAAAGCTCATACTTGAAGAACTAGAGAATCTTGAAGGAAAATGGCTTGAAGCACAACAACATTTGAAGCTTTACCAGGCAAAGATGGTACAAGCTCACAACAAATTGGTCCGCCCAAGTACATTTAAAGTTGGTGACCTCATCATCGTGCTCAAAAGGCCTTTTCTTGCACGCCGCAAGATGAGCGGAAAGTTTGAACCAACTTGGGAGGGACCATATGTTGTTGGAAAGGTCTACAAAGACTCATGCTGCCAATCAATGGATGAAACTTGAAAACATATTACGCAACCTGATGCTGCTTGCTGCTGCTTGCTTTAAAAATTTTGAAATTTTGATCATTTTCAGTTTATCTATGTGGCCAAAAGTTAGTGATCGGGTCCAAAAATTTTGTAATTAACCTCAATTTAATGAAGAATTAAAAAAATTACACACTGCAATCCTCTTTTCTACCTTTAAGTTTAAATTTAATATTCTACTATATTAAACAATACATAAATAAATAACTTTTTCACCAAAATAAATTAAAATTTCCTCTAAGTAAAAAACTTTGTTTTGTTCTTGTTCAAGCTAAGTTTCAGCTCACTGATGTTTACTCTATTGTCTGAAGAAAAATGTCAGGTCAAAAACTGATCTTTGCCTTCAAGGATGGCAGGAACCTCACGCTTAATGAAAAGATGACACCACAAGGTGGCATTATTGACTTCGACATGGAGTTCAATGAAATCGACATGGGCTACGAAGGTCCTCTAATGGATGTAGTCAGTGGACAAGAAAAGGAGGGACGACCCTCAATTCTGAAATTCATATCTAAAAGCAATCCCTCACTGAAGGGGAAAGTGGTGATAAGACAACACAATCCCTTGGAAGGAATCAGTAGTCTTCCATCCATGGTAGCCACTCTGGCCAGAAACTTGGTTGTTGTTAACAATTGTAGGATACCGTTTCCTTCGCTACGGAGGACTGAATGGAGAAATACCAACCATGGTAAGATTAGAGCTCTCTTGAGAGAAGAAAAGAGAGGTCAACAACAAATTAAGAACCAACTCATCCCCATTCCAGAGGGACACATTTGTAAACTAGATTGGAAGGAAACTTCTTCCAGCCTGCCCACCACAGATGAGGAGCCTAGGTATGTTTAAGAGCTAAAAGTACAGCAAACCATTGATGACCTCTGCACGGATTGCCCTACTTGTAACATTGAAATACAGCCACAAGAATCAGCAACAAGAGCTTTTGGCGAATGATCGTGCTGTAATGTGTTGGACTTGGAGCATTTCAACACTCTTGAAGAATATGCCTCTAATTAAGAGCAATCTCAGACCAGCAATTGCAAGATGGAGGAGGCATACATCCGAAAGAGTACAGAATGATATGACCCACGGTATACTGAGCCATATGTTCCGATGGACGTCGAGTCATACACCCCGTTAGAGGTAACACCGACACAAGTCAGGATTAGTGTCAACAATGAAATGAAGGAATATTAATTTTTGGTCATGGTGGTCCTTCCAAAAGCATTTCTGGTCATGGCTTCTAAAAGCTTTTCTGGTCATGTGGTCCTTCCAAAGTTTTCTTGGAATTTTCTAAGCAACATGTTGATTTCCATTATTTTTTTAAGCAAATAATGCACATAGACTTGAAATATGGGATCCTCTATCTAGGGACCTCCCCTGCCTTTGGAAAATTCAAAGAATGTTCTCCTTGATAGAGGTTACAACATGCCAAAAATTCAAGCTATGATGATAAGTCTACATGCATGAAGAATCAAAAGATTCAAATTAGTATTTAATTAATTAAAAATAAAATATTCATCAAATGGACTTCAAATCATTTCCGTATTGTTCTCCTCTATTCACTGAGCAAAAAGATATTTTTATTTTATTTTTATGATTTTTCTACACGAAGTTATATATTTTTGAAGTTTTGGGGATTAAATAAGTAAGAAAAAGCCCTGATTTTTCTACTTATCCATGTCAACCTTGTACAGGTCGAACAGGCCATGTGTCAATTCCTGATTGGTTGCCGCCAGCTAACTCATTCTCGCCCCAATCGAACAGCTCTCCGTCAGACACGATCAAGGCCACCCAATCGATACACGTTCGATCCGACGGTCATGGTTCATTGTCCCAAATTAACTGAACCAAAAAACTGTCCATTTTAAAACGCTAATATCTCACTCGATTCTCAACAAAATTGAGTGTATTTTTTCTTAAAATGCTCGTATTGACTAGTAGAACACATCCATACGGTTAATGAACCCTTATATTGACTTTATATTCATGAAAAATTAATAGAAGCTCAGTTTAGGGTTAACTTTGAATACCTTGTTCCAAGAGGGGTAGCCTCGATTGGATGCTTGTAGAAGCTTTTTGTGGGTCCCAGGAGCCTAGGGATGGAGCCTCTGATCGTGGTGAAATGCTTAGACCCAAATTCAACCAAGGCCAATTTGGTGGTTTGCTCGAAGTCCACCTTAGTGTGGCCGGATGATGGGGCTTTTGTGGGGGATCTTCTTCTCTTAATGTTGGGATGGTGTGGGTGCAATTAATTTGAATTTGGTGGAGTTTGGAGGATGTCCTATTTTGGCCTTGAAATTGAGCTCCAAAATTGAACTCGAACAATGGCTTGGAGTGGTTAGGGAAGGATTGGTTAAGCTCAAGAGGTCTCCAGAAAGCTCTGGAAGAAGTTTTACAGAGTCTCCCCAAGGAATTTCAAGCTCTTTTCTTTTTTCAATGGAGGGGGAGTTTAAATAAAATGCCCTAGGCTGGCTCCCAGGGCCAATTGAGGGGTGCATTTGGCTACTTATGTGGGGGGCAAAGAAGCTCCAATGAGCAGCTGGGCTGATTTGGCCTTTGGGTTTGAATTGGGTTAAAATCCCTTGTTTTGACAATGATTTTGGCCATTTTCCAGCTACCAAGGTGGCTGGACAGCCAGGCATTGGTCACCTCTTGGCTCAGGGAAGTCAGGGGTGGCTAATGATGATTATCTCCCAAGGGTAAGTGATGATGTTGGAGATATTTCAAGTTAGGTCCAAAAAAGGGTAAAATCCCTTAATTTGGGGATCCATTGGTCCATAGCTTGTGATGGTGGCTATAGGAGGGTTTAGCCTAGTCTTTAGGAAAGTTTTGGTGGCTGTGAAATCATTACTTTGGTGGCATAGACATGGTTAAGTCAATTTTTGGTGAAAGGGTCCAAGTGAGTGCAAATGACCCAAACTTTGGACAGGTGATTGTAAGGAACAATTTTGGTGCAGGATGGAAAGGGTTTTGAGTTTAATTGGGGGGTCAATATGAATGATTTTGGAGCTTTGGTCAATTTGGGTATATTGGGCTAGATTTTGGTCTAGATTGGGTTAGCCTTGGGCTAAGTCCAAATTGATTGTTGAGAAAGGTGAATAGGAACCTAATGAAGAGTTTTTAACATAAATTGGGTTCCAATTTTGGGATTAAGACAATCAATTTGGTGAAATTTTGGGACATAGTCAATTTAGGGCAATTTGGGGGTTTTGGAATTCGGTTGAAATTGAGCACAAATTATGGGTCAATTTGGTTTGGATTTGGTTTGAATTTATTATATGAAAGATGAGTTTGACTTTGTAGTTGAAATTGAGGGAAATTTGGGCTAAATTGATTGACATTTAAGGTGAATTTGGGGAAATTAGGCCTTTAAAGGCAATTTGGGGGTTTTGGTCAAAATGGTCAAATTGGCCAAATTGGGTTCAATTTAAGGGTCAAAATGTGTTTTGGAGATTTCGAGTAATTTTGGAGGTTTTGGGAAAATTTGGGGTGCCAAGGGCATTTTTGTAATTTTGGCAATTTTGGGGGCATTTTGGTAAATTTGGAATTTTTTGGTAGTTTTGGGTAGGTTAGGTATTTTCAAAAAATTTAAAATGACTTTTGAACAAGTTTGGGTATTTTGGATGGATTTAAGGATTTTGACCAACTTTGGGATTTGGGGGTGTTTAGATAATTTGGGTAGGTTTGGGGGTCAAAAGGCCAAGTTGGATATTTTTGGCAGAATTGGGGTGCCAACCACCCTATATGAGCTATGGACCAATGGAAACCCCATTTGGGTCCTCTATGTACTGGTATTAGCTAAACCCCAGCTTGAATATGACATGTTAACTCATCAATAGATCACCTCAAACAGCTTTAGGAGAGAAGGTTATAGAAGAGGTATGGACAACTAATCCGGTTAATTACAATCATTTTTGAATTTTTTACTGTTCTACTTATGTGGAGCATCTACATGAGTCTCCCAAAAGATCAAGGGATGAAATTTAATAAGTTTTAGGTTTAGGATTGTGAGTGATTGTGAGTACAAGTGGTTGCAAGTGAGTGCCTTAGCCCTAGACCAACCCCAGGGTTAACCTAAGGTCCAGCAGTCCTAAGGGTGACTGTCGGCGTTATTTTGGGGGTTTTTTTGTGGGGAGTTCCCCGTAAGAAGGTGTCGGTCACCGAAATCAAAATAATGTCGCCCGCTTCAGAAGGACATTGAAGTATGAAATCAAACTGATCCCATATTTTTCATAGTTTAAAATGAAGGAGCGCTGTACCTCAAATCTTGTATCCATCCCGAAGGATAAACACAAGACTTGAGGATGAGGTTTGATCAAATAAACTAAGGAAAGTATGATCTGCAAATTTTTTGTATTTGCTGACAAGTTCCTCTATTTAATATAAAGGATTAAATAAGGTTTATAGTAAACTGGGTTCGGACATGCTTCCTATAAGAGCAAGCCCCATTAGTTAATTACATCTTAAATGACCAAAGTCATCTAAGAAGACTCTCGATAAAGATCAAGAAAATATTATCTTCAAGGGATATCAAAGGGTATGACTCTTCAATAAGATCGAACGTAGAGGTGTGAAAGGGGATTTGTTCAAATTTGGAAAGTTTTATTGTAGAATCCAAAGGAGGGAGAGCTAGGGGATGTCAGGGATCCAGAGGCAAACCTCGGTGACTTCCCAAGCTATCATAATGTTTGGTTTCAGTTTTGAGGAGAAATATTAAGGTGTTTCATCCTTCCAATTTTATTTATTATGGCTTACATTCGTGTGAAACGATCACACAAATAACTTGGGAGATGTGAGGATTTAGGTCATGACAAACAGGAACCTAGGAATCCTTAAGACGAGTTAGAGCTTATATTGTATTACAGGGTTATACAAAGGCCTAAAGACAAGGTGAGGATTTACGTTTACCATGCTAGTCCCAAGCTTCTGCCGTGATGAGTTTAAGTTTTCTAGCGTGTCAAGTTATAGCGGCCCTATGGTTAAAGTTCTTTAAGTTTTATGACGGCATATTAAAGTTGATTAGAGCGACACTGGTTAGGATCCTTCGGTTCCCTCGTTCCGGCACCACTATTTTTTTATTTGGATTCACTTAGTCTAAATGAAATTACTAAATTCAACTTAATGAGTTCTATAATTTCATTTAGATCATGGGAAGCCTTGTTAGCAACCGTAGGTTACCTCCTCTGAGGGAATCCCGATCATCCGATAGAGACATCTTAATTTAGTTGAAGTTGTAGTTTTGTGTGATGTTTATGATTAAATTTTGAGTTGTTTTATATTTTGAATGTTGTGGCAGTGAATTTTTATCTTGGTTAATTTTAATTTTAGTTTTGGTTTTGGTTCTGTGGCTATCCTGATAGTTTTAATTTTCCATGCAAATTTGTATAAGCACAAAAGTATAGCATAAGAGTACAAGAAAGACAATGTTGTAAACTATAAAAAACATACTTGGCGAGTCTTCTTGTTCCACCACCTGAAACTCAAAACACATGTCAGGGTAGATTATATAGAGGCAAAAAGTCAGGTTTTGGTAATTTTCCTTACTTTATGTCATATCTTGCTGGGTCCTTAGGAATTTAATTAAGGATGATTCTGTCAAGCAAAACATATTAAGTTTAGTAGATCTTCAAGATATCCGAGGGCCATGCTACTCTCTCGATACCTGGTGGAAAATCCCGAGTTCTTTTTAAACTTATATGTTGCTTAATAATTCATCCTATAAACACCCTAATTCTCAATGAACATTGATGTATCAATTATCCCTAAGAATAGGGTAATTATCACTTGTGATTCAATTTAAGAATTATATGGGTGAAAGACCTTAAAGAGGCAAGTTAGTGTTATTGGAACACTTAGCCAAATTTTGATCCTAATTGAGCTTGTAGTGTTTAAAAGATATTTTAATTTTAAATGATGTTTACTTTTCTAATCCTTATTTAGATAAAACTTGATTTAGCCTACGTCACTACTAAGCCCTTAAGACCTAGGTAAGTGTATTAATTAGTTTTGAAAAAGGTTTGGCTTTAGGTGGTCATGATTCATAAATTGAATTTTATTTGAAAATCAAAATAGAGGTATTAGATTGATTAATTATTGACTTCAAAAGTCATACCCCTAAGTCCTGCATTCATTTTATTTTAATAAACTTCAAAATTTTAATGATTTATAAATTTATTAACTTATCTTTTCAATTAGAAAAGTGAGGTTGGTTTCTACCAATTAACCCCTTGTGTTTCAAACATCAAATAAATTGATTTAGATCAGAGATTGCCCATTTTCCTTCTTGAGTTAAGCCTAAATGTTAATTAAGGCTAAATTTCCAAAATTACACATTTGCCCCTAAGGCTCTATCACTTCATAATTTGTCAAATTCAATTCAAATGACTTTGAATTTTTATCCTACCCCATTCATGGTTTCATGCAAAAATAGGATTTTTCAAAGAACATTCCTAACTTGACCAAGGTAAATTATAATCCCTTCAAATTTTTACTCGAGGTAGACTTAGACTAGAGAAGCCTTTGAATCAAATTTCATAAATTTTTGAATTCCCTGTGATTTATTAGAATTATTTTAATTTTTGAGTTATTTAATAAAAATAAAATATTTAAATGATGAAAATTAAGTTTTGTATTTTTCAAAAATCTTTCTAACGTCAGAAGACTCAAAGGAGAAAATTCATAATTATTTTATTTTTCTTTGATCTATTGGAATTATTTTAGTGAAAACTCATTTTTAGCCTTTAAAAATTATTTTTAAGCTTTGGAATTCATTATTTTTATTTAGAAAATCAGGAAAAATATTCTAATTGTTCCTAAGTTATTAGGAAGCAATTTAGAACATTTCCATGAGTTTTATTATTTTGTGATTTTTATGAATTTTTACTTATTTAAATATTTAAAATAGACTAAAAATCAATATTTTTATTTTAAATATAATTTTACTTTTATTAAATATCTCTGATCATAGAGAACTCAAAAAAACTAAGTGTCATAATTTTTTAAGTTTTATTTTGATTTTTTAAAAATTATTTAAATGTCAAAAGTCGTATTTATCTTTGGAAATCAATTTAAGTCATCAAATGAACTCAAAATATTTTGAACTTTTTAAGATGAGTTCTCTGAATCTTAAATCACAGTTGAGATAAAAAATCAAGTCATTTCAATGTTTATATTTTCCTAGATTATTTGTTTTAGTGATTTAGTGTTTGTAAAGTTTAAGAGTATTTTAAATGAATTGACCCATGAAATTATTTTCAAAGGCTTCTCTAGTCATGGTGGACCATCCAAAAGTTTCTTAGGATTTTCTAGTCAAAATGCTAATTTCCACGATTATTTTAAAGAAATAATGTAGAATAACTTGAAAAATATGGATCTCTGTATACGAACCTCGTCTGATTTTGGAAAAATCAGAGAATATTTCCCTTGACAGAGGCTACAACATGCAAAAATTTCAAGCCAAGGTAATGTGCCAATATGCATGGAGAATCAAATGATTCAAAAGAGCGTTTAACTAATTAAAAATAAAATATACAACAAATGGTCTTGAAATTTATTCCACATTGTTCTCCTCTGTTCACTGAGCAAGTGGGTATTTTTATTTTTTTTTGTGATTTTTCTACACAATATTATGAATTTTCTAAGTTAGGGGTATTTAAATAAATAAGAAAAGTCCTATTTATCTATTTAAACTGTGCGTGCTGACTAGATCCTAGGCAGCTCCGAAGGCATGCGGGGCACGCTTTGGTTGGACGCCGTCGTCCACGTAGCTGCTGACTTGGCCCGCGGTTTATGTCCCGAAGCACTGTCCGGCTCGATCTCCTCTGTCCGGTTGATACACGCTCGATCGAACGGCTCCCCATCATCATCCCCGACAGAATGATCCCGTGACCGTCCACACTAAAACCTTAAGATCGCAGCCTAGACTCAACCAAATCACCTCGGGTTTGATCCTATGCACTCATCTAAGTGAGATAAGCATATCCATACGGTAATCATGCAACTAAATTAAATCTAATTAAATGGAGAATTGAAATAGGCTCGGGATGAGGTGAGGTTTTGTACCTTTGCTATGAGAAGTGAAGCTTCTATTAGAGGGGTTCTACATGTTTGTTGGGGTCCAAGGAGGCTAGGGATTGAGTCCCTGGTCTTGGTGTAAGGCCTAACTAGGAATTCAATCACGGCCGGATTTGGGTGTTGGTCTAGAGCTATGGTAGAGGCTCTGTGGGAGGGGGATTTTATGGGGTTTTGGCTTCTTTCACTGTTGTGAAGGTGTGGGCACAAGCAATTGAAGTTTGGTGGAGTTTTTAGAGATGTCCTTTTTTGCCCGAATTTTCAAGCTCAAAATTAGGGTTACACAGGGGGAATCAAGGTAGTTGAGTGATTGGAATGGGCTGTGGAGGTCTCAAGAAAGCTCTGTGAGTGATTTGGGAAGCTCTCTCTGAGAAAATTTTAGCACACCTCTCATGACCGTAGAGGTGAGATTTTATAAAAATGGCCATAGGGTGGATCTCAGTGCACAAGTTTGGGTGCATTGTGGTGCTTAGGTGGAGGGTAAAGGAGCTCTTCAATTTGATTTCGATGAGCTGGCCTCTAGGTTTGACTTGGGTGAGGTGCCATGGGGGTGGCTCTCAATTTTGAGTTTTTCCAACCACTAAGCTGGCCGGCCAGCCAGGGGGAGGTTGCTAGAAGCTCAGGGAACCCAGAGGAATCCATCACAACAATTTAATGCAAATGTGCTTTGATTTGGCAAAGATATCTTTAATTTTGGTAAGAATATCTTAAACACATGCATTTTTGGAAATAAAATCACTTAATTTTGGGAACCTTTGGTCCATGGATTGATTTATGTGGTTTTATGGTGTTTGGACTGGTCACTAAGTCCAACTAATGGCTGGGGGGGGGGTAATTTTGTAGTTCCAAAGGGGGTAGGGGATATTTTGTGTTATGGGGCAAGAG
>NW_018252865.1:57322-74591 GCF_001263595.1 Phalaenopsis equestris
GTGGTTTTGAGTTCAATTGAAGGGTCAATTTGAGGGAATTTTGAACTTTAATCAATTTGGTCATGTTGGGCTAGGCTTAGGTCTAGCTAGGGTTAGGCTTGGGCTAAGTCCAAATTAATTATTGTAGATGGTCAATAGGGACCTCATGAAGAGCTTTCAACATGAATTGGATGCCAATTTAGAAGTTAAGGCAATCAATTGTGTGAAATTTGGGGATTTAGCCAATTTGGGGATAAATTTTGGAATTTTTGGCTTAGACCAAAATCAAATGGATTTGAGACTTCACCAAGGTCAATTGATGGTTGATTTTGATGTATAAGAATGTTATCAAGATTTTTCGACCTTAATTGAGGCCAATTGACTAGGCTATGGGTCCAATTTGGTGAGATTAGGTCATATGGTCAAAATTGGGGTTTTGACCCAAATCAAAATTGGGCGGGTTTGACTCAAATCAAAATTTGGCTCAAAGCATGGTGGCTTGGATTGGTTTTTTTTGGTCATATAAAAAGTGAATTTGAGATTTAGTGAATAATGGAAGTGGTTTTGAGCTCAATTAAAGGGTCAATTTGAGGGATTTTTGAACTTTAATCAATTTGGTCATGTTGGGCTAGGCTTGGGTCTAGCTTGGGTTAGCCTTTGGCTAAGTCCAAATTGATTATTTTGAATGGTCAATAGGGACCTCGTGAAGATTTTTCAACATGAATTGGATGCCAATTTGGAGGTTAAGGATATCAATTGGGTAAAATTTACGGACTTAGCCAATTTGGGGCTAAATTTGGGAATTTTGGATTTAGGCCAAAATCAAATGGATTTGAGACTTCACCAAGGAAAATTGATGGTTGATTTTGATGTATAGTAATATTATCAAGATTTTTCGACCTTAATTGAGGCCAATTGACTAGGCTATGGGTCCAATTTGGTGAGATTAGGTCATATGGTCAAAATTGGGGTTTTGACCCAAATCAAAATTGGGCTCAAATCATGGACCAGTTGGGCTTGGATTGGTTTTTTTTGGTCATATAAAAAGTGAATTTGAGTTTAGGATTGAAATTGAGGTCAATTGAGGTCAAATTGATGGACATTTGAATTCAAATTGGAGAATTTGGGCCCTTAAAGGCAAATTTGGGGGTTTTTGGTTAAAGATGGTCAAATTGGCCAAATTGGGTCATGTGATAGTTGAGAGAAATAAAATTAGGGATACTTAAAATTTATTGGGATTTTCTGAGAATTTTTAGAATTTTTGGAATTTTTGGTCCAAGAGGGGTATTTTGGTAATTTGGGGGGTGTTTTAGGTGTAAAAGACCAAGATGGGTATTTTGGTAGAGTTGAGGTACCAATCATCACCAAAAAGTCATGGACCAATGGAAACCCCATTTTGGGTCCTCTACATAGTGGTCTTAGCCAAACCATAGCCCTAGGGCTAGTAGGTTTAGGGGACCATCTGCATGAGTATCCCAAAAGATCAAGGGATCTGCATGAGTATCCCAAAAGGTCAAGGGATCTAGGCTAGAAATTTGAGTTTAGGGTTCTGAGTGAATGTGGGTGTATATGAGTGTAGTGAGTGTAGTGAGTGTCTTAGCTCCAGACCAACACCCAGGGTTTAACCTTAAGGTCCAGCAGTCCTAAGGTTGACTCATCTTGAGTTTCCCCCATAGTGACCCAACCGACTAAGTGTTAAAGGTTAGGATCAACATGTAGAACTTCAAGTTGAGTAGAGAAGAGTTTGGAATTTCTAGTGGTGAGGGTTCGATGTCTAGTTTTCTAAGAATAGTCAACAGGAAAATCTTATGGCTAGACCTTAGGCTACTAAAAGGGAAAAAACTAAACCTCAACAAAAGTGAGGTAAACAGTGACTCATCTTGAGTTCCCCCATAATGACCCCTACTAAGTGCTAGAGGTTAGGACCAATATGTAGAACTTCAAGTTGAGTAAAGAGGAGTGTATAATTTCTAATGGTGAGGGTTCCATATCTGGTTTTCTAAGAATAGTCAATAGGAAAGTCCTATGGCTAGAACTTAGGCTACTAAAGAGGAAAAACTAAACCTCAATCAAAAGTGAGGTGTTCGGGGTTAGTTATTTGGCCAATACCTTTTAATTCTAGTGCGAACACTAAAAATTAACAAAGACTGGTCCGTAGACTAGGCAAATTTTGTGTTATTATTTTTAGTTTGTAAGGGTTTTAAATTTAGTAAAATTTGTTTAAAAATAAAATGATTTACCTAAAATATATAGTATTTTTAGACACTTTTTTATACCTATTTTTGAGATATTGCACTTTAATGGAAGGTATTTTTGTGTTTTTCTTGCATATACAAGTAAAAATGGAAAAAATGCTTAAATGAGTGAAAAATGATCAAATTTGGAGCAAAAAGGTGAAAAATTGCGCAAAATATCCTAACGAGTAAAAGAGTTTTGGCGCCTAAGCGCCAGATTGAGCGCTTAAGCTCCGGTTAAACAGAGAAGGTCGAGCCTAAGCGTTGAGATCTCGTGCTTAAGTGCCAGTGGCAGTAACTAGATGATTAAAATTGATTTTTACGAATTTCAAAGAGGTTTTTGAGGCACCCATTGGCTTAATAGGTGGTTGTAACCACCATGGACAAAAATTATCATGAAAGGATGTGTCTCTTTAACAAATACATCGAATCAAGACACATTTTGACGAGATCCCAAAGCAGCTCTTGAAAAACTATAAAAGAAAGAAGAGAGGAAATAGAAAAGAGTCCTGAAAATGTTGGCAAGTTTTCAAAGTTCTTCTCTGAGGAGTTAGTTCGGAGAGATTTTCAGGAACCACTTGTTATTTACTTTATCCTTTTTGTTATTTTATTTTGAGTGATTGTAAGAGAGAAGAGATTCAAAGGAACATCAAGAGTTTGGTGGAGGACTTGAGATAAGTTTTTTATCTTTTTTGTATTAGACTAATTTTGGTTTTAATCAAGACTTGTTGTTGGTTTGATAATGATTTCTTCTTTTAAACTAAAGTGTGGTTTTGTTATCTCCATGAATTCTGAGTAGGTTTCTTTATCTTTCTTCTTAAAATGATAAGTAATTAAGTTTTAGATGGAAGTTATTGATCTTTAATGTTGGAAGAAGCTGTGATAATTTAAATCTATGTACTTCATTTACTTCTTGATTTGGCCAATCCAGATGTTCAAATTTGTTGTGAGAACATGCAAGAACCGGGCTGGTATTGTCTCAGTTAATAATTGGAAAGAATCACATGAGGTTGTATGAATGAGAATGTAGTTCATATTGTTGAGTGCGAATAAATAAAGAAATATTCATTGTTGGGTGTATAATTAAAGGACTTTAAAGTGACAGGTTAAAGCCCCCAACTTGGTTTATTATTTTAGGTTCTGATACAAGAATATTAGCCCTCAGGTGGAGGGAATTGAGGGAACTCTAGAGAGCTAGTATGTTCCCTACCTAGCCGATCTTCAGGACTATTCAAACTTTAAATTTGTCAGTGTTCTTTATTACATTCTTATAACATTCTCTAGTAAGGGTAAAGAATATTATTTCTCCTATTTGGCACGACACAATTTGCATACTTCCACAACAGAATTCCTATACTTATTACTGATTCATGATAAGAAGAAAGATATTTTCATATCAAGTACTTTTCTTCTACAAAAACTTTAGTTATCTTTTTTAGTTTTTATAATTTCGTTAAAATATCAAAATTACCAAAAATATTTAAATTTTAAATTCCTGCTAAAATCATTTTTAGTTTAAGTAATTATCTTTTTAAAAATAGGAAAACTTTTTAAGAAGTGCATATTGCATAATCTTCCCTATGAGTTCGATATTCAGGTCTTAATAAAAAAGTTATATATTACTTGATAACGATATGTATACTTGTGTAGTATTCCAATATAAATATACATAAATTAAAAAGTTAAATTCTTATTTTTCTTCAAGTTCAAGTTTTTGGTTTTGTTGCAAAATAAAGAAATAGAAGTGAAAAATATAATCAAAATTATTGTTACACTGTTGCATATAACGAGTTTTGGGAATAATCAAGTTTCTGGCGCCGTTGCTGCGGAAGAAAACTATGTAAATTTTTATTTTTAGATAGTGTTATTTAAATTTAAATATTGTATCATATTTTGTATGTTTTATTTAAATTTATTTTATTTTATGTTAGTGTATGCGTAGTTCAGGTTCTGAAGGACTAGTGCTCTACGATTCTGAATTAGAAAGAACTGTTAGAAAAATCAGAAAAACCAAAAAAATTAAAAATCTTGAAAAATCCAAAAAAATTAAAGAAATCACAAACCAAAATAATCAAAATGCTGAAATTCATCAAGAGTTTAGACCTTTTAGAGATTATGTCAACCCTATTGTAGATGAACTTCATTATAGTATTCAAAAACCTACTCTAGTGGCTAATTCTTTTTAGCTTAAACCTACTATTATTCATATGATATCAAATAATCAGTTTGGGGGATCACCAACTAAAGATCCAAATTTACTTCTTGCCAATTTTCTAGAATTATGTGCTACATTTAAATACAATGGTGTTTCAGATGATGCCATAAGACTTAGGTTATTTCCTTTCTCACTAAGGGATAAAGCTAAGATGTGGTTAAGTTTTGTTAGCACCTGGATCTATCAGAACTTGGGGTGATTTAGCACAAAAATCCCTTGCTAAATATTTTCCACCATAAAAAACTGCAAAGCTTAGAAATGATATTTCATCTCTTAATTAGTTTGAAGGGGAATCCATTTATGAAGCATGGGAACGATTTAAAGAAATTCTAAGAAAGTGTCCACGCCATGCTATACTAGATTGGTTAATAATTCAAACCTTTTATAATTGATTAATTGGTTCTCTTATTTCATTGGTTCTCTTAGATCTATTATCAATGCCGCTGAGGTGGTTCATTGACGTCAAAACCATTTCATGATGCTTAAGCTTTAATTGAAGAGATGGATACCAATAATTTTCAATGGCCTTTTGAGAGGTTGAATCCAAAAGAAGTAGCCAATATTCGTGAAACTGATGCATTTACTATGTTAGCAAATTAAGTTGCTACAATTTCAAGGAAGTTAGACCAATTTGGAATGAATTTTCCTCAACCAATTTCCATGATTGAAGAGAATTCATTAGGCCAAATGCAGCCAAGTAAAACCATTGAGAAATTGGAAAAATCAAGGTAATAATAATTATAGACCCACTTATCCTCCAAGTTTTAACAGTAATCCATAATTCAAGGAGAAAGAGTTATGTATAGAAGAAGTGGTGTTACAAATGGGAAATCAATTACAAAATCAAGAAGCTATAATTAGAAATATTGAGAATAAATGGGGACAAATAACAAATTCATTAAGTAATATATCCCAAAAAAAACTTCATAGCAATGCAGAAGTAAATCCAAAAGATAAGAATAAATAGAAAGTAAAAGACGTTCAATTTATAAGTAAAAGAGATTTGGAAGGTATAGTTCAAAAAAACATTGAAGTAGATAGCGAAGAAATTAAAAAGCATGAAGAAGACGCTCCGAAAGGTTTGGAGATACCTATTTTTCCACTTAAAATTGACTTAGAAAAACTACCACCTCCATTTCCTCATAGACTTCGTCAACAAAATTTGGATAAACAATTTTCAAAACTTTTGGAAATCCTTAAAAAGCTTATGATTAATAATCCATTTGCTGAAGCCATAAAACAAATGCCAAGCTATGTGAAATTTATGAAGGATATTCTTAACAGAAAAAGAAAGTTTGAAGATAACGAGACTGTTGCACTTAGTGAGGAGTGCAGTGTTATAATTCAGAAAAAGCTTCCTGAAAAGCTTAAAGATCCTCGTGGCTTTGCAATTCCATGTGAAATAGGAGGCAGATTTTACGCAAAAGCTATATGTGATTTAGGTACAAGCATTAACCTTATGTCATTATCAATATTTAAAAAATTGAGATTATGAGAAATATACACTACTACTGTAACTCTACAGTTAGTATATCGTTCAATAACATATCCTAAAGGAGTTATAGAAGATGTCCTAGTAAAGGTGGATCAGTTAATCTTTCCTGTTGATTTCATTGTGCTAGATATGGAGGAAGATAAATATATACCTTTCATTTTGGGGAGACCTTTCCTAGCCACAGGAAGAGCAATGATAGATGTGCGGAAATGGGAATTAACAATGCGTGTTAATGATCAAACTGTTACTTTTAACATTTTAAAATCAATGAAATACCCTGCAAAAGGTAAAGATGATGAATGTTATAGAATGGATGTTATAAGATATCTGAGTGAATGCCATTTCAAGACTATTTATGAAGAAAAATCTGAAGAAAAAAATTTGGAACACGAGCAAGAAGAGGAATTAGATCAACGTGTAAACATTTTTAAGGAAGATTCAAGTTTTGTTCAAGAAAGTTTTGAAATTTTGGGCATGATAGAAAATAATAAATCATTTTGTCCATCTATTGAAAAACCTCCAGAACTTGACTTGAAATTACTTCCTAAACATTTAAAATATGCCTTTTTAGGAGATTCCTCTACTTTACCTGTTACAATTTCCTCAAAATTAACAAAGGAAGAAGAAGGAAAGCTGATGAAAATTCTGAAAAAATTTAAGAAAGCCTTCGGATGGACAATTGTCGATACTAAAAGAATCAGTCCTTCAATTTGTATGCATAGAATTAATCTGGAAGAAAATTGCAAACCCAGGGCTGATCCACAAAGGAGATTAAATCGTGTTATGTAAGAGGTAGTTAAGAAAGAAATTTTAAAGTGGTTAGATGCTGGAATTATCTATCCTATTTAAGATGGTGCATGGGTTAGTCCAATTCACTATTTCTATAAAAGGAGGAGTAACTATAACTGTGAATGAGCATAATGAGTTAATATTTACTAGACAAGTTACAAGGTGGTGAATATGCATTGATTATAGAAAGTTAAATCTTGTCACTAGGAAAGATCATTTTCCACTACCCTTTCTAGATCAAAAAGCTGGATAGACTAGTTGGGCATAAATAATTTTTTTTTTGGGTGGATATACCGATTATCACCAAATTCAAATATCGCCCGAGGATCAAGGGAAAACAACATTTACTAGTCCATAAGGTGCTTTTCCTTGTAGAAGAATGCCCTTTGTTTTATGTAATGCCCCTGCTACATTTCAAAGATGTATGATGGCATTTTTTTGTTATTTAATTGAAAAAAGGATTGAAGTATTTATGGATGACTTTTCAATGTTTGGAACTTCATTTAACTCATGTTTAGAACATTTATCAAAAGTTCTTAAGCGCTGTGAATAAATAAATTTAGTCCTTAACTGGGGAAAATGCCAATTTATGATAGCAGGAGGAATTGTATTAGATCATCAAATATCAGAAAATAGTGTGGAAGAAGATCTTGCTAAAATTCAAGTGATCGCTAATTTACCTTATCCATCAAATGTAAGGGAAATTAGGAGTTTTTTAGGACATTTTGGATTCTACAGGCGTTATATTAAGGACTTTTCTAAGATTGCTAAGCTTTTATGCCATTTACTAGAGAAAGATGTAATTTTCAATTTTGATGAGGAATGCCTAAAAGCTTTTAAATTTTTAACAGAAAAATTAATCACTGCACCAATTATAGTTTCACCAAATTGGGAAAAATCTTTTGAACTTATGTGTGATGCAATTTATTATACTATAGAGTTGTTTTAGGACAAATATATGATAAAATTTTTAAAGTTATTTACTATGCTAGTAAAAATCTTAATGAAATTCAAAATAATTATACAAAAATTGAAAAAGAGTTATTAACAATAGTATATGCCTTTGATAAGTTTAGATCATTCCTGATTGGAACTCATTGTATAGTGCATACAAATCATTCTACTATTATGTACTTAATGAAAAAGAAGGATACTAAACCGAGACTTATAAGATGGATTCTTCTTTTACAAGAATTTGATTTTGAGATAATTTATCTGAAGGGAACTGAAAATCAAATTGTTGATCATTTGTCCAAGCTTGAATTAGAAAAACCACTCTATTTTGAAAAAGAAATTAATGAACATTTTCAAGATAAAAATTGTTCGTTGTAAATGAGTGGCGTGTTCCGTGGTATGCCGGCATTGTGAACTATATTGTTAGTGATCTTAAACCCTATGGAATGACATACCAACAAATGAGGAAATTTATTTCTGAAGCTAAGACTTATTTTTTGGATGACCCATATTTATATAAACAAGGAAAGTATCTGATCATTCGAAGATGTGTACCATTAGAAGAAACTTATGAAATTATCCAAAAATGTCATAATTCTTATTTTGAGGGACATTTTGGTGTTGATAAAAAAACATATAAAATTCTATATTCTGGATTTTATTGGCCTACAATTTTTTGAGATGTTAATGCTTATATAAAAACTTGTGATAGATGTCAAAGAGTAGGCAATATTTTTAAAAGAAATGAGATGCACCTCAATTATATGCTAGAAGTTGAAATATTTGATGTTTGGGGATTAGATTTCATGGGACCATTTATACCATCTTTCCAAAATTTATATACTATGTTAGCTGTAGACTATGTATCCAAATGGATTGAAGTTGTTGCTTTACCTTTATGTGATGCTCAAAGTGTTGCAAAATTTTTGAAAATGAACATATTTTGTAGATTTGGGATGCTGAGAGTTATCATTAGTGATGGGGGAAGTCATTTCATAAATGCCATTATGAAGAAGTTATTAAAGAAATATTATATAAATCATAGGATTGCTACTGCTTATCATCCTCAAACAAGTGGTTTGGCTGAATTATCCAATCGAGAAATTAAGAGAACTATGGAAAAATTTGTGAATCCAACAAAAATGGGTTGGTTAGTTAAACTTGACTATGCTTTGTGGGCTTATAGGAGTGCATATAGAACTCCTATAGGAATGTCCCCATATAGGCAAGTATTTGGGAAAGCTTGTCACTTAACAGTTGAACTTGAACATAAACCATATTGGGCTATTAAAGAGTTCAATTATAATTTAAAAGATGTTGGTGAGAAAAGATTGTTACAAGGATGGAAATGTGGCATGATAGTGCTAAGATAAGGAATTAATCTTATGAGAGTGCTAAGATTTATACAGAAAAGATGGAAATGTGGCATGATAGAAAGATTCTTACTAAAAATTTTCAGCCAGGGCAACAAGTTTTTCTATATAATGCATGGTTAAGATTATTTCCAGGCAAACTTAAGTCAAGGTGGATGGGCCCATTTGTTGTGATAAAAGTTTATCCTTGTAGAGCTGTGCATATTAATGATCCTAATACTGAGAAAATTTTTAAAGTGAATGGACAAAAACTGAAACCTTATTATATAAGGGATTAACATAAATATAATGATGGAATGACGTTGGGTCAACCAGATTGAGCAATGGTTACGTCGGGCTGATGACTTAAAACCAAGCGCTTTGTGGGAGACAACCCATAGTTATCATGACAACCCAGATTTAACAGTGTGTTTTTTCTTTGATTGTTGTTTTGAGTCTGACTAAGATATTTGGGGTAGTATTTTGAATTTATTATGTACTATTAATGATTTTTAGACTTTATTTAGTGACCAAGACATGCTAGAATGAGAATTTGGACGTTAAGTTGACTGATGCAAAAATGTGCTCTAGTGCTTAAGCGCCAGATCTGGCGCTTAAGCATGGCAACCTAATCACATATGTAAATTTCAATTTCTAGACGGTGTAACTACAATTTAGTTGGAATAAACATGTCATGGAAGTTTCTAGTCGTTCCTAGAAGTTATAAGGGGGAATTAGGCCTGTAAATATAAGGGGTTTGCGAAGGAATTTCACCCTAGATTATTTTAGCCCTAAAATTCTAAGAAAGAGAGAGATTTAGATAAAATTTCTTCATGGGAGATGGATTTGAAGAAGAAGGAAGAAGGCATGAGGAAAAATTTCATTAAGTCAAAGTGCACAGGAGATGTTTAACGGTTTCGAAGAAGATCAACCAGACGGAGAATACTATATATGTATTAGAGACTAAGCTGCTTGAATTGCATGCTCATCTAGAACATATTGGGTGTCAACTTAAGATGCAATTCAGCCATACCAGTTATGTAGAGGAAGCAGATAAGGTGATGTTTCTTAAGCAAAAGTGGATCGAAGATGACAGTATTAGAGCTCGTCACCACCGTCCGTTTTATTAACTCTATATTCCTGAAGAGACTAATGAGAGATAAGAATTCATTCCTTCTAATGAAGAGTGGCATTAAGTTAAGTGTTAAGAATTGTCTTTTTGGATTCATGTTTCTAAGTGTGTTAGTGTTTATGTCTTGTGTTTAGTGTTTGTGTCACTTATGTGTTTAATTGTAAATGTGTGTTAAGTGTTTTGTACTTAGGAAAATTTTCTCATCCAAGAATATTTGGAGAGAGAACTAAGTGTTAAATATGTTTGTGCTTGTTTGTGAATTAATGTAAGTTTGTTTTTTGTGAAACATTTTTGGCCTCAAAATGAATTAATTATTATGGAGAATTTTGAGAGAGGAGGGAGTTATAGAAAGTAAAAATAGTCATTTAAGTGCTAAAGTAAAAATAGTCATTTAAGTTCATTTAAGTGCTATGAGACCATTTAGGGGTGGTTTAATTATGCTAATAGTGCATTTTACATAAAATTAAAATTTTCAAAAATTGTGCACGGGCGCCTAAGCGCCACTTACCCGTGCTTATGCGCCGGTTCACGAAAATCGGTTCGCGAATGATTAAAAGTGAATATTTGGTCCGAAAATGCCATTTTTAATGCCTCTTATCGTCTTCCCCAACTCAAGTTCGTGATTTTGAGGGCTAAGGAAAGTGAAATTTGGAGTTTTCTTGGTGGAATCAAGTGAGATTTGCTAGATCGAAGTTCCTTGTGGTAGGAGCTTTACTTCTAAGAGGCTTACTTCTATGCAAAAATTTTAGATTTTCATCATAAATTTTAAGCACATTCAGAAGATTTCAAAAATTTACTATTCGTTGTGTAAAGTGAAGAAAAATATATGGAAATTGCTTGGGAAGTTTAGTTAGTGCTTTCGGAAGTTTAGCTTAGTGATTTAAACTTCATTTTTCAAGTTACTTTTGGAATTTATCAAATTTGTAGAATGGCTCCAAGAATGAAAACAAGCAAAGAAAAGAGCCCATTTGATTCGAGCAAATTTGTAAGTTCAAAAGCTTAGGATCGATATAGTGACGCTCTATAGTCATAAAAATTGATTCAGGAGCAATGTTTTAAGAGTCTACGTGGAGAAGTGGAAGACCCGATAGTCCGCCAATAGTGGGAACAGTTTTGTTGTTTCTCTGTTGTCGCTGTAATTTCTCTTGTAAGGGAGTTTTATGCAAATCTGTCAGAGGCTGGCGACAATCGAGTTATGATTCGAGCAAAGTTGGTACCTTTTACTACAGAAGTAATCAACTTTCCTTACCATTTACTACCGGAGACTTTGTGTTTCTATGCGAATTATAGTCCTACGAAAGCGGAATTGGACAAGATAATATCTTATTTGACTATTGGAAGAGGACTTTGGAAGATTACAAATAAGAGGAGAGTAAATTTTGTAACGTCAAAGTTGTGTGCACCATCAAAGGCTTGACGCTGTTTTATATCTCCTTGCCTACTTCCTACAAATCATCTCAGTCAAGTGACCAGAGAGAGAGCGACGCTGAATTATTATATTCAGGAGGGAAAGCCCATCAACATAGAAGCTTTGATCTATTACACTATCTTCAGTTTAGCTGCTGTTGTTACTACTACAGGTATGGGATTTGCTTCCTTGATATTTTCTTTATAAGAGCAGGCTAGAGTAAAGTATGAAAGTTTGGAAGAAGTTTTGTTGCCTCTAAAGCCCACTACGAAAGTGAATGTGAAGACTTATTTAGAGCATTCGATTTTTGGCTTGAGAGGAGGATTTTCCAGGAGGTATGGATTAGAGACGTGTGCTGCATCTACCTTTGCTGCATCTTCATCGAGAACATTTGCTTCACATGCTTCTACATCTTGAGGTGAGTCAACTGAGACTCAAGAGTAGTTATTATAGAAGATGATGACTCATATCCACTTTATTGCTGATAAAGTTTTTCAAAATCTAGAGCATTTCGCTGAGCATACAATTAGGTATAATAGGAGAAAGAGTGACTTTAAGGAGAAATTATACCCAGCTCTGGAGGGCCTGATTAGAGGTGACCTAGGAGTAGTATTTCCTCAATATCCTCATTATCCTGACTATGAGCCTAAATAAAAATGGTATAGTGGCGATTATGAGAGTGGAGAGGAAGATGATGTGTTAGACTTAATTTGGTTTTATGCATTATTATGTTCGTGTTTTGTTATGGACTATGTGATGTAGTACTGCTAGAGATGCAATTATGTGATGTTGTGGACTATGTTTTATGCTGTGTTTTGAATTTTTATGTTCTATTGTTGTTATGATTGTTGTGTTAGATAGTATTTTGTTTTTAAAATTTTAGGGTAGTAACTATTTTTGTTTTTAGTATTTTAGCACTGTGGATTGGTTAGTTTAGAACTTAACTTAATTCCATCGTTTTTTTTTTTTAAAAAGGTTAAAAATCTTGCTAGCTTAGATCTTAATTTTAAAATTCAGGAACTGCTACCCTGTATTTTTCTTTTATCATGTTAGTGTGTTGTTTGCTTTTATACCCATTATTTAGAAGTCTATTGAATCTCTACATGTTAAACTAAAATAAATTGTTAGAAAATTTGATCAAAATTAATTTACTCATGTCTTTAGTTTTATACTTGTATAATTAGTATGTAAAAATTCTTGTTAGCATGTTATTTTAATTTTCATTCCTGCCTATATAATTATCTGATGCTAAACTGTTTAATCTGTTAAAAAAAATTAAATTTGGGGAGGGATGAAAAACATTTTCAAAACTTGAATTTTATTTGTTCTCAAATGAACTACAAATGAATTTGAAGTTTAAAAGAAAAATTGATTATGTATATGAAGTTATATTAGGGAAGTAAAATTTGATTTTAGAAACGAGTAAGAAAATTTAGTTAAAATTTTAAGTAACAAAGAAAAACTTTTTAAGTTAAAAATTTTTAATATAGAAAATGATTAATATAAGTGAGTATCTTTAGTAAGAAAAATTGTATTGACGATATAGTAATCCTTGCCTGAAAAAGAAAAAAAGAAAAAAAAAAAAAAGAAAAAGAAAAGAAAAGTTGAAAAAGGGAGGAGAACCTTGAGGATTAGTGTCGAATAAAAAATTGGTTCCACATCTGATCTTTTTCAAGTATAAGACTTGAGAAACTCTTAAGCATTATGAAAGAATATAGTAAGTAAAATTATTTTTAATACAAATTTTTAAGTAGAGAAAATAATAGAACTAAAATTTAAATTTAGAGAACTTGCAATATTTTTGAATTAGATGGGAACTCATATTTTCATAGTTCTTAACATTAAAAATTTTCAAACTTTAAGTTGGTCTCATTAACTAATTATTTTTTTCTACGTTGGACCACTATATTTCTAAATCTAAATTTTAGTAACTCCTAAAGAAACTCATATACATATCATACATATTTGGTTTTTAAAGGTCGAAGTGTCACTTAAGGACAAATAAGAATTTTAAGTTTGGAGGATTTTGATACACCTAAAATATATAGTATTTTTAGATACATTTTTATACCTATTTTTGAGATATTGTGCTTTAATGGAAGCTATTTTTTATTTTTATTACAGATACAAGTAAAAATGAAAAAGTGCTTAAAGGAGTGAAAAAGGATCAAATTTGGAGCAGAAAAGTGAAATTGTGCAAAAAAGTTTTGATGCCTAAGCGCCCGATCCAGTGCTTACGGTCTGGTTAAACAGAGAAGGCCGCACCTAAGCATCGAGATCCTGCGCTTAAGCGCTAGTGGCAGTTACTAGAAGAGTAAAATCGGTTTTCACAAATTTCGAAGAGGTTTTTGAGGCACCCATTGGCTTAATATGTGCTTGTAACCACCATAGATGAAAATTATCATGAAAAGATGCGTCTCTTTGGCAAATACATCGAATCAAGACACATTTTGAACAGATCCCAAGGCACCTCTTGGAAAATTATAAAAGAAAGAAGAGAAGTCTTAGAAAAGAGTCTTGATAGTATTGGAAAGTTCTGAAAGTGTTCGGAGAGATTTTCAGGAACCACTTTTTATTTACTTTATCCTTTTTTTTTATTTTGTTTTCAGTGATTATAAAATAGAAGAGATTCAAAAGAACTTTAAGAGTTTGGTGGGGGGCTTGGAACAAATTTTTATCTTTTTGTTTTAGACTACTTTTGGTTTTAATCAAGTCTTGTTGTTGGTTTGACGATAATTTCTTCTTTTAAACTAAAGCGTGGTTTTGTTTTCTCCAAGTATTCTGAGAAGTTTTGTTTTTCTTTTTTCTTAAAATGATAAGTAATTAAGCTTTGGATGGAAGTTGTGGAGAGTATTGATCTTTAATGTTGGAAGAAGTTATGATGATTTAAATCCATACACTTCATTTACTTCTTGATTTGGCCAATCCATATGTTTGAAACTGGGCTGGTATTGTCTCAGTCAATAATTGGAAAGAATCAGATGAGGTTGTTTGAATGAGAATGAAGTTCATAATATTGAGTACAAATAAATAGGGAAATTTTCATTAATGGGTGTAGTGTTAGAGGACTTTAAAGTGACAGGTTAAAGCCCCCAACTTGGTTTATTTTTTTAGGTTCTGATACGAGAATGTTAACCCCCAGGTGGAGAGAATCGAGGGAACTCTATGGTGAGAGCTAGTATATTTCCTACCTAGCCGATTTTTAGAACTATTCAAACTTTAGATTAACTAATGTTCTTTATAGAATCTTTAGTAAGGGTAAAGAATATAATTGCTCCTATTTGTGTTAATCTCTCTCACTATTTATTTTACTTTTACAATTTGATTCATGATAAGAAGAAAGATATTTTCATATGAAGTACTTTTCTTCTACAAAAACTTTAGTTATCTTTTTAAGTTGTTACTGTTTCGTTAAATATCAAAAATACCATCAAAAATAATCAAAAATACCAAAAATATTTAAATTTTAAATTCATGCAAAAATCATTTTTAGTTTATGTAATCATCTTTTAAAAAATAGAGAAACTTTCTAAAAAGTGCATATTGCATAATCTTCCCTCAGGGTTCGGTATTTAGGTCTTATTCAAAAAGTCCTATATTACCTGATAACGATATGTATACTTGCATAGTATCCCAATATAAATATATATAAATTAAAAAGTTAAATTCTTATTTTTCTTCAGGATCAAGTTTTTGGTTTTGTTGAAAAATAAGGAAATATAAGTGAAATATACCATCAAAACTATTGTTATACTATGCATAATCATTAAGTCGGGATCATGCAACACGATACAACTTGATTTAATTTGCAACAGAGTAAACCAAGCCTGAAGGGGAAAGTGAAGTGAACAGGATCGACTTCACAACACACAACGCCTTGGCAGAACTAGTCCACCAGCACACCTATTGGGGTTTCAACCCCAGACAAATATTAAAAAGTCCTTAATGGCCTCCTGAACCTCCCTATTCAAAGGTGATTGAACAAATTAACTTCTTCACCTCAGTAATGACTTGTTTCTCTACTTTGAGGTGCATCTTCTAGCAGCTTAATTTACTGGGGTCATATTTTTGTCCACCGCAAGCTTATGAATTGTGACTTTTGCTGATGATCTTGACATCTCATCATAACTTCAGGTGAAGCAATCTTTAAATTCTGAGAATAATTCTATCAATTTTGTGGATTTTTCCTTGATGAGTAGAGAACTTATAATGGTTGGTCGGGGCTGCTCCTTAGTTCCGAGGTTTATTTCTTTTAATTCATCCACTGTTGACTTAATTTCTTCTTCAAATTTTTGTGGAGCATCACCTATTAACTTATCTTGAGATTTATCCTCTACATCGAGGCAATCCTCTTCCAATCTGCTAGTAACAACCATGTAAATTCAGAGCATCGACTGGTCCTACAATACCAAATTCAAGATCTTCTTTCAAGTTAGGGGTTTGAATTTTAACATTCCATAATTTTTAAAAAGGCTGTAACTTATCTTTTGGAATTTTCTTTGGCACTTATCCCTATTGAATTAATTTTTGTACACAAGAAGAAAAGTAACCAAAAGGTAATCCCATTAATTCATTAGAATCCTCTTACAGATTTACATGATTTTCAAACCTAGTAAAAGGGGAAGCATGATAAAACTTAATCAGCTTCAAACCAACACTACGAACTTCCTTGACCTATAAACTCTCAACCTTTTGAGGTTAGATTGGAGTAAGAGTTATGATATTCACGTAGTGGTTGATCCGATCATACATCAACTGATATTCATCCTTTTTTACATCTTCCAAGGAAATCTCATATTGTGGTTTCTTCTATTTTATCATCATCATTTCTTCCTCAGAGCTTTCTTAATCAAAATTTTCTTTTATGTTGATGTTGATGGTTGGTCTAGTTCATTCAACAATTGTGTTGATTCTTCCTCATCCACGTTGTCAGCCTCAATCTTGGGTGTATGGGCTAAAAGAACCTGTACCAGCTTGTTGTGAAGAAATGGTAGTAGATCGTCGAAGTGGAGTTAAAAGGGCCTCCTCTTTGTCTTTGTTCTAAATCTTGGCACAACCTCATCTTTGAAAGAATGTACTCTCTTCTTTTATTCTAAAAGAGTCAGACCCATTCTACCTTATGCTCGGTATGGTCCTCCCTGATGTGACTGTTGGCTAGACTGGTCATACTGTTGTGTTTGTTGTTGAACATGTTGTGAAGATTGCTAGGAACTTTGGTGAGAAAGCTCTATCTATATCTTTATTAGTTGATTTACCTCATCAATTGTTGGCACTGTCCTAGACCTCTTCTCAAATATCCTGGTTATCTTGGTCTTATCTGAATTCTCTTGAGAATCCATGTGTTTCGCTTCCTCTTGTAAACTATTAGCTTTGCTTAGTAGCTTCTTGAAGGACTTGATGTTGAGTCCATTAAGCATGAAAGCTACTAGCTCATGGATGCTTTTGAGTTGAATCTCAATTGCATGTTGTTCCGGTAGTTGTGGTTCACATTTCATGCTAAGGTTTCTCCACCTCAAGATATAGTCTAATTAAATCTCGTTTGGCTTTTGCCTTTCTACTATGAGATCTCCGATAGAACATTATGCTACACTCTGACAAATCTTTTCACAAAAAAATATTCTAACCTGACAAACATCTTGACTGACCCTTTAGGTAGTTCGACGTACCAATCAAACAAAAATCCTGATAGGCTGCTAACAAACTATCGGAAG
>NW_018252865.1:74601-118232 GCF_001263595.1 Phalaenopsis equestris
GGCTTCAGTATTGTTACAACTAGCTCACAAGTGTGCTATATGCTGCCTGGGATTTTTGGTCGTGTCGAATATTTTAAAGTTTGGTGACACAAAGCCCTTGGGGTAGGGTACGAAATCAAAATCCTCTGGGTAAGGTATATCCCTTGAAATGAATGCACCACTCTTAGATTTGGCTAAGGCTTCACGAACTTGTTGTTCAACTAATTGTTTAATATCCTTCTCCGATATGGTAATGGGCAAGGAGTCCTTTAGTTGATTTTCTCTATTTACAGAGGCAACTTCTCTCATTTCATATGTAATATAAACTATTTCTAGCTGGTTAACTTTTGGAGAAGCCACCTGTTGTGATTGTGATTGTCCATGAATTGTAGCCATGGCGGCCATGCTGGCGGCCATCTCCTCCATCATCTTTTCCATCTGACTGATTGTTCATCTCTTAGAAAAATGACCCTGCGCAAATCATCTGCAGTGTTCTATTCAACAATAAGTTCGGCATCACGCAAAGCTGTAGAGGCGCTGGTCTCAATGACATGAATATCCTTGAAATCTTCATCAACATAATCATTGAAATTAAAATCTTCATCCTCATCGATGGCTACTCCATGTTCTTTGGCTAACTCCAAAATTTTAGCCATGAGCTTTTCAACTTTCTCTTCAAAAATCACTTCCCAAATCATTTTGAGATCTGGAGGATTTTCTTGAACAAAGTTGACCTCCAAGACTGTCGGGCAGATTTGACATCCCTTAAAATATTCTTCTTCTTCTAAAGGGGAAATAAACATCCCACTCCTTTAAGTGGCTCAACGACTGAACATCTTCCTTTAGTGGCTAATCTCTGGAACACTGTATGGACTTTAGTGATAGGAGCGGGCTTCTCCATCTCCTCAATATGACCATTAAATGTTGGTATTGTAGCAATGATCTTTTGAATACTTTCATATCCATTAGTATTCATCAACGGGTGAAACCTACTCCCTCGCAAGAGCGGAGAGGCCTCAAGTAATCTAAGTTCCTCCTCGTGAGAAAATTCATCAACAAATATCTTTTCTGGAGTTTCCGCTTTAGCATCCTTTCGAGCCCTTTGCCTGCTGTTTCTTTTTTGAGATTGAGTTAATGGAGAAGACTTTGAACTTGATCCAATTTCAGATAGTGACTGTGAGATAGTAAATAATTCCATTGTATCTTCCAAAATCATAACCTCCTTTCCTTTCGCAAAAGTGGGGACAACAGTCTGGACAGGTACTGGAGCAGCAACAGTTTTCACCTTCTTGTAACAAAGGAAATTCTGGGGACATTTCAGGTTAAATTCAACAGAAGGCTCCAAAACTTCCGAAGCGGCAACTTTCATTTTGATGAATGGGGCTTTTCTGATAACAACTTCAAGTTCATTGAATCCAGTTCCAAACTTAATGGTGGGAGCTAAATTGAGAGCAATGTCTCTAGTTGACAGGTTGCAAGAGAAACTGAGTGCCGGGAATGCCATTGAAACAACTTCAAAAAGAAAGCTTTAAGGTTAGTCATTTGGCCAACACCTTGTAATTATATTGTCAAAACTAAGACTTAACAACAACCAATCTGTAGACTGTGTAGTCTTTATTTAATTTTTTTAGTTTGTGATGATTTTAAAATTTAGTAAGAAAGGTTAAAGAGCAAGCACAACACGACAGAATTTGATTTAATTTGAAGAGTAACAAACCAAACTCAAAAGAAAAGTGGATTTTAGGACACAATACGAGACCAACTTCACAACGCATAATGCCTTGGTGGAACTAATCCACCAACACACTTATTGGGGGTTTGACCCCACACAAAAGATAAAATTCCTAATGAACTCCTAAACCTCTTTGTTCAAAGGGATTGAATAGACGGTATGAACAGATGGTCCTAAAGTCCGGAAGAGTTGATCGTACTTACCCAAGAAAGAAATGGGTGAAGTTTGTCAATAGATAATGGGTAATTTGATCTATAAGATACATGGACACATTACTGATAAATGAAGACAAGATTCATTGATTTAAACGGAGAGTAAAAGCTTTCCCCAATGGAGTCACCAGAATAATTTTAGGGGTTCTTCTGGAAGTTGTCGTTCGCTAGAATGGAAATCTCGATGCCCACTTAGGTGGGACATTTAATTTATATGTATATATTTAGTTTAAAAAATATGAAATCAAATGGATCCAGTATCTTTTAGAAGTTTAGATGAAAGAGCACAACACCTCAAGCTAAGTATCTATCTCGAAAGATAAACACATGACTTGATAGTGCAGCTCAACCAAATAAATTAAGAAATGTATGGCATTTGTTTGGTCTGAAAAATCATTTTATGTTGATCAACAAGTTTCCTTATTTAATATGAAAAATTAAATATGATTTATATTAAGCTGGGTTTCGTTAATATGTGTTCTTGAAAGTTTCCTATAAAGGCAATCCCTTATAGTTAATTATATCTTAGAAAACCGAAATCACCTAAGAAAAATCTCGATAAAAATTAGTGGATATTGTCTTTAAGGAGTTCAAAAGATAGAAATTTTCAAAGGGATTGGACTAAAGTGGTGTGAATGGGGAATTGTTCAAATTTAGAAAACTTATTATGGAATCCAAAGGAAGAAGAACTAGCGGATGTTATAGACCTGAGGAGAACCTCAATGACTTCTCAAACTGTCCTATTGTTTCACTTCAGTTCAGAGGAGAAATATTTAAAAGTTTTATCCTACCAATTTTATTAATTATGGTTTACATTTGTGCGAGATGATGCACCCTTAGTGTGTGTTATTTTTCTGTGTGTTTTATATCAATTTAAATCCTTGGTAACAGTATCAAAAACTTGACCCATCCTGAAATTACGCAGTAATTTAGCTTTCAAAAATATGGCCAAAATCTTGACCCAATTTATATTAAGTATTTAATGTGCAATATAGAAATGTTATATAAAATTTATAAAATAGTTCACACACTAGGAGTTCTAAGCAAGTGTACGAATCACTTTAAGTCTTATAGGGCTTTCTCAAAAACCTTAGTATCGATCCCTCAGAGAAGCACAGTAAGAAATCTCTTAGGCTAATTCTAGTCTACTACTATCAAGTTTTAGTTTGGAAGATGGAAATTCTTATAATAACAACATAAATCACAATATTCAAACTATAAAAATCTAAAGTCAGAAAGACAAGTTAAAATTAGTTAAATGAATGCTAATAGAAATGTAACTAAAAGAACTATGTTTATTAAACTAATTTCTAAACTTCAAAGTTAAATTTATAATGACTAAACAAAGTTTTGTGAAGAAGAGTTCAAATTTATGAAAGCATACTTCCCCTTTGTAATGATTATATGAAATGTGATGAAATTAAAATCATTTGAAAATATATAAAATTGTTTTGTGCCAAATAGGAGCAATCTTATTCTTTACCCTCTTCTGAGTGCATAAAGAAAATTGACTATTCTAGAGTTTGGTCCCTAATTATGTGGTTAGGCTCGGAGAATACTGGCTGCCACTCCAGAGCTTCCACTACTCCCTCGCCCAAGGGCTCGCATTAGTTCCAATAAATGGGACCAAATTGGGGATTTTAATCTGTCATTTACCTTAAAATCTTTAATTCTACATCCAACAAATTATATTTCTCTATGTATTTGCACTCAATCCCATGGAGCTCGGCCCCATGGATGAAATTCTCTCCCATGGAATCAAATGTGATTCTCACTATGTTGAAGAAATCAAAGCCCTTTCGAAACATATGTTTTTCAACACGTATTAACATTTAAATTAACCAAATCAAAAAGTAAATAAAGATCAAAGTTTGAATCATAAAAGAATTTTTACTTTTAAGAATGTATAAAATGAAATCAATTCTTCACAAAACCGTATCTCAAAGTAAGTAGAAGGATAAAGAATACTACTTAGATTTCATGAGAAGGATACGATAAAACACGAATTTCTTTAATAAAAATAAGTTTACAAAACAAAAGAATTAAAGGCACAACTTATCTCATAATCCTTCCCAAGCAAATCTCTAGATGTTCACTTGAAGCCTTTCTCTCCTTAGAAGCACTCTCAACTCTCTCCTAGAAATGTAATGAAGAAGAAATCTGTCACCTTCCCTTTCCTCTAACAATCCATGAAGAAAATCTCTCAACCCTTAACTTTCTCACTCTCCTTCTTTCCATTTCCTTTTTCTCACTCTCACGCCACTCACTCTCACACAAATACACACACCCACATGCACAAAACTCCTTTTCAAGCCTTAGACTTCTCTCTCTTTTATAAATGATTGCCTCCCTCAAAAATTCTATCAAAAAGTCAACTCTTTTAAATTGAAAAGACATGTCCATTGATCCAGGAGACATATCCCTTCATAAAAGAACCTTCAAAAGTGTCTAGATGCATTAAATCACTCCAAAGGTGTTTAGAACAAGTGTCCCTTTGAAAATTTGCCCAAAATTCATCCCGAACTGCCGTAATCCACCGAAAGTCATCTATGGCACATCTTACGCCAACTTTGGCACATCATGCGCTAGTTCTCTTGATTTTGGCATATCATGTGCTGGTTTGGGGCATCATGCGCCACCCTGTACTAGTTCCATTTCTTCGCTCTGCTTGGCTCCATTTCAGCTCCATTTTGCCCCTTTTCAGTTGCGATTTGCTCCTAAAAAATATACGTATAAAATAAACTTGAAAACAACATTTCATTAAAGTTTAGTTTCATTTAATAAATTGTAAGAAATGTAAAGTAGATTAAGCAAAGAAAGACATATCAAAATGTGTCAAGTCAGAGTTTTCTTTCTTGCTCGTTTTTACTCCAAATTATACCATTTTTGCTTCATTTTCTGCAAAAGTCCATTTCTTGAACCAGAAACCAAAAATATGCAAAATTACTTCCTTTAAAGTGTAATATCATTAAAATTCATTAAGATTGAGCATAAAATATATATGAAAAAGTAGTTAATTTTTAGGCGTATCACGAGACAATCTCATAAACAACCTGGAAGATGTGAGGATTTATGTCACGATGAACGACAACCTCAAAATCTTAAAACAAGTTAGGGATTGTATTGTATAACAGAGCCATACAAAGGTGTAAACATAAGCTGAGGATTTTTGTCGCACTAAGCGGGCAAACTTGAAATCCTATGGCTTGTTGTTCAGTTTCTAAAGAATGGTTTAGCTTGCGTAGACATGTTTTGCTGTTAAAGATGGTTGTGCTTCCCATAATGCTAGCTCCAAGCTCCTCATCATAGCAAGTTTAATTTGTCTAATGTGTCAAGTCATAATGTCAAATCAAGTGTTTCCTAAAGTTATGGTTATTTAAAAATCACGGGGAATGTTAAAGTTGATTTGAGAAACACCGGTTAGGATCCCACGGTTCCCTCATTCTGGCATCACTATTTTCATTTGAATTTACTTAACTTAAAGAAGTTATGAAACCCATTTAAACTGGGGAGGTTTCATTAGCAACCATGGGTTACCTCCTCCGAGAGACTCCCATAAATTCAGAAGGACATTTTTTGTTAGTGAAATTTCAAAGAATTTATGGTTACCTTTGAAACTGTTTGTTTTAGGTTTTAAAAATATTGATTAATTTTTTAAAAAGTTTTTTGGATTTTTGCAAGAAAGTAGAGTACGCGCCCAAGCTATTATGATATTTTGTAGCGAAAGTAAAACAAAAGGAATTAAATAACACTGTAAAAGCGTACCTGTCATCTTCTCGCCTTTCCTGCTAAAAGATTAGTTTTTGTAACATGTATATAATTTTGTAAAATTTAAATAAATTGCATTAGTAGATGAAGGTGTATCTAAAAAACTTCAAACTATGACTTTTTTGAGTCCCGAAAGAGCTTAATGGATGATTTTAGAACAAAATATAGCAAGTTCAATTTGACCTTCAAAATATCCAAAATATTCTAAACTGCTTGGAGAATGACCCTGAACTACTTTAAAGATCCCTTGAAACATTTGAGTTCATTTTGAAGTTATCATATTGTTCTACTAATCATCCTAGGTCAAATTAAAATTACCCTATTACTCAATAAACTTAGAAAATTTAATCATTCCAAGGGCAAGGTACCCAATTAATAAGTTGATATTTTACTTAAAAGTTATGTAGGAGAATGCTCCTAAGGCAAGTTCCAGTCACTAGGGACTTTTGTGCCCATCACTATAGTTGAGGTAGTAGTGATAATCATCAATCATGTTATCTTCTAAATCCCATCAAATGAATTAAGTATCAAGCATAGATCACTACCAAGCCCCTTAATAAATCTAATAGGAGAAAGTTTAGCAAGGGTTAGAATTTTAATTTAAGTTATGTGGATTTTGTTTAAAAGATTCAGATCATCATTAATTGTGGACTTAATCATAAGTGAAACATCAACTCCTTAGCTTAAGCCAATCACTTGGAAATCATTTGATTTTGATTATCTACCAAATCTTGATGATTTAGCAAATCATAATTTTATTCTTACTATGGAAAGGTGGCAAGTTGGTTTCTACCTCTTACCCATTATGTTTCAATCATCCAAACAAATTCATTAGGATCAAAATTACCCATTTTCCCTTTGACTAATTCTAAAGTTTGATTGAGGAATCAAAATCCAAAATGACCACTTTACCCTTGGGGCTCTTCACCTCATAACTCATTAATGCCCACTCAAATGACTGAAGAGATTTTAGAGTACCCTACTATAGAGTAATTAAAACATCAAAGGAGAAAAATGCGGTTTTCAAATTTTAATTTAAATAATTATTATTTTCAAATTTAGAAAATAGGATTTTCAAAATTAATTTATTTAAATGATCAAAATAAAGTTTTTAGTTTATGAGAAAAATTATAAAGGTTCCCTTGGGCAAGAGAAACACTTAGGAAAAAATTTCATGATTTTTTAACTTAAATTATTACTTAACTATTTATTAATTTGAAAAGAATGTTTTAATTATCCAGAAAATATTATCTATTTACAAAAATTTTTTTTATATTTTTATTAAATTTCTCTAAATCCAAGGAGTTCAGAGAAATAAATTTTATATTTTTATGATTTTTAATTTATTTATTATAATTATTTCTAATGAGAAAATAGAAAAATGCCTTTTAAGCTTTTAGAAATTTATTTTTTAATTTATAAAAATGAAAAACAAAATGTTTTAATAACTCCTAAGTGATTAGGAAGCAATTACGCACACCTTTAAATATTATGCTATTTTTGAAATTTTTAAATTTTTTTAATTATACTTTTTTTAATTCAAAACATAGGCTAAAAATCAAGTATTTTATCAAAAATGACTTTTATTTTTCCTAAGAGCCCTAAGTGCTCCTAGTCACAAGGAACTCAGAAAACCACTTTCATAATTTTCTAAAGTGTATTTAATTTACTATAATTATTTTTATACAAAAATATAATGTTTCTTCAAGAATCAACTTTAGTGTTTAAAATTAATCAAATAATTTTTAAAATGTTATAATGGGTTAACATGATTTTTATGCACAATGTGAAATTATTTTTGTTGATTTTTTATTACTATTATTTAAATTACATAAATTAGTACAAGATATTCAAACTTAATTAAACACATAAACTTAAACAGTTATTCATGGCATCATGATATTTTTCTTAAGTTTCTCTAACCACAGGAAACTTACTAAAATTTATCCCATAAGTTTTTAAGTGATATTTCAATTTATACAATTAATTTAAGCCAAAATAGTCATCTTAGCTTAAAAATTAGGGTTAGAAGCACAAAGATGACCTCTGAATTTGGAAAAATTAGAGAACATAGCCTCAGTCATGAGGAAGAAACCCTCAAAATTTCAAGCTACGGTGAGCAATGCTTAGCCAAAATGTTTTGAAATACTACAGAGAGTATTTAATTAATTAAAAATCAAAGAGTCAACAAATAATTTTTATTTTTAGTTCACATTATTCTCCTCTATTCTCTAAGAAAGAGGGTATTTTTATATTATTTTTATAATTTTTCTTCACAAAGTTATGATTTTTCAAATTTTTGGAATTAAAACAAATCAGAAAATTCATATTTTTCTACTTAAATGCGTGGCACCAGCTCATCCTCGTCCTCTCCGAAGCCTTTACACGGTGCTCCAACATTTGACACTGCGAGCTACATATCCTCCTCATTAGCCGTACTTTTCATTCCATCCATTCCTCCAAAGCAATCTCATCTGTTCATCCAATACACGTGTGATCAAATGGCATCCGTTCATCGTCCTCAACTAACCTAACTTGTAAGTCGTCCACATAAAAACCTTAATATCTCATGCTCGACTAAACCAAATTACTTCGGGTTTGTTCTTATGCCTTCATGTACAGAAGACAAACACATCCATATGGTTTATATGGTATGAAATACAATAAATTTGTATGAAGAATTAATTTAAGCTCGGTTTAGGGTTCATGCTCAATACCTTTGTGTAAGAGGGGAGGCCTCAATCAGATTATTGTGGTAGCTTTGATTGGGTCCAACAAGCCTCCAGATGAACTCCTAGGCCCTAGTGAATTGTCTGTGTATGATTATGATCAAGGTCTTTTTCAAGTGTTGTTTTAGAGCTAGGTTTGAAGTTGTTTAGGATGGGGCTTTTGTGGAGAATCAACTCCTCTCATTCTACTGATGGTGTGGGCACAGTAAATTGAAGTTTGGTGAACTATGGAGGTGTGATGAAATATGTCCTGGTTTGGGCCAAATTTTTTGACTTAAAATTGAGCTCTTATAGTGGAAATGAGAGGGGAAAAATAGTGGGATTGAGCTGAAGAGTTCTATTAGAATCTCTGGAAGCAATTAGACAGAGTTTCCCCAAGGAATTTGCTTGCTCCTTTTCGTGGTCGTGGAGGAGGCAGTTTAACTAGAAGAGGCTATGGTGGCCCTCGGGCCAAGCTGAGATGGTAAGGGTGCTGCTTAGGTGGAGGGAAGAAAAACCCTAACAACCAATGAAGCTTAGCCAGCTCAGGTGAGTTAAATTTTGGGTTTTGGCCAACTTGGGCTCCTTTAGGGTGACTATTTCCGGAAGTTGAGGTGGTGGCTGGCCAGGGTCTGGTAACCTCTTAGCTCAGAAAGGTCTTGGGGTGGCTAATTGTGATTAACTCCAAAGGGTACGTCATAATGGCAAAGATATTTCAATTTTTTTGCCAAGTATGGGGTGAAATCTCTTAAATCAAGGAAGCATTGGTCCATTGCTTATCTATGGTGGGCTACTTGAGTCTAGCATGGTCAATAGGGTGCACCTGGTGGCTGGATTAGCTTTGGCTTTATTAATTGACATGACTTGATCAATTTTGGTGCATGGGTTGAATTTTGGTGAAATGTCTTGAAGTTGGGTTTGGCTTGGGATAACCATAACATTAGACTCAATTGATTAATCAAGATGATATAAATGACTATCAAAAAGAGTATGGAAAAGATTTGGAGTTATTTTGATTTGGAGGGTCAATTTGAAGGATTTTCGACATTTGATCAATTTTGGGATGTTAGGTTATACTTGGGTTTAAGTTAGGCTAGATTTGGTCTAAGACCAAATTAAGGATTAAAAATTGTCTAGGGAGATGTTATGAAGAGTTCTCAATATTAATTGGGTGTCAATTTTGAGATTTGGGCATTCAATTTGGTGACATTTGGAGACATGGCTAAGTTAGGGCAAAATTGGGGATTTTGGAATTGGGTGAAATTGGGCTCAATGTGTGGGTCAATTCAGTTGGCATTTGGTCTGAATTGAGTTTGTTCATGATGAATTTGAGTTTATAATTGAAATTGGGAAAAATTGGAAGAAAATTGGTGTACATTTGGGGTGAATTAGGGTAATTGGGCCTTTAAGTTAAAATTGGGGTTTTTTGTCAAATGGGTCAAATTGGTCAAATTAGGTTCAATTGAAGGGACCAAATTGATTTTGGAAACTGTTGAATTGATTTTGAAGGTTTTGGGAAAGTTTGGGCCACCAAAGGTATTTTGGTAAATTTGGCAATTTTGGGGGTATTTTGGTAATTTTAGCAATTTTTTGAGGTTTTGGGCAATTTCGGTGTTTCAAATGGGTTGAGATGGTTTTTTTTTAATAAATATGGATGTTTTGGGTAAAATTGGGAATTTAGGTCAAGCGTAAGGTTTGGGGGTATTTTGGTAAATTGGGCAGATTGGGGGTGGGGAGGAAAAATTATTCCAAACGTTGATCTCTATTGTTGATGAGAGCAAAAATATATTTTGTTGGGCCCTTAAAAAAATGGGGCCCACTAAAATATATTTTTCTCTGATTAACGGTGGAGATCAAACGGCTTATGCATTTCTGTATTTTTGTGAAATACAGAAATTTGGTGCCAACCACCCTATTTGAGCTATGGACTAATGGAATCTCTATTTGGGTCCTTTATATACTGGAATTATCTAAACCCTAGCTTATAGCTTGTGGGTCTAGGGGACCATCTACATGAGTCTCCCAAAAGATCAAGGGATCAAAGTTAACATTTTTGATTTTAGGGTTGTGAGTGGGGTGTAATGTGCAAGTGAGTGACAGTGTATGCATTAGTTTAAGACCAACACACAGAGGGTTGACCCTAGGCTAATCAATTCTAGGAGGACTCATCATGAGCTCCCCCATATTAATTCCACCTAATAAGTGCTAGAGGTTAGGACCAACATGTGAAACTTAAGTTGAGCAAAGAAGGGTTTAAAATTTTTATTGGTGGGGGTTCCTTTCTAGTCCTCTAGGAATAGTCAACAAAAAACACTAGACGTCAACCAAAAGTGAGGTCAACACTCGTAAGGGTGCCCCTGAGAAGGAAAAGGTAAAGAAGTCACCAGACTCTATATTTGGTCTGCCACGTGGGGAATATGCTTCTCTCTGACACGATGATGCCTCTGTTGAGACACCCAGTCTCAAGGCATCACTGCAAAAAAAAATGTATGGGTTCCCAAGATCACCATACCAATTTTGTTTAATGAGCCCATAAAGCAAGAATGTGGAATGAAACAAAGGTCTGAAGTATCAGACATTGTTACAGCTTTTGCTACCAAGTTTGATGAACAAGTGGAGGATGTCTAGGAGATTCCTCAAGATCTCAAGTTGATCCAAGAAGTGATAAATGAAGAGAAAGTCGAAAAACGGGGCGCTAAAATTTTTCAGTTAGCCAAAAAGCATGGAGTGCACATTGATGATGATGAGAATTTTGATTTTAACAATTATTTTGATGAGGATTTCATGGATATTCATGTCATCAAGACTGGAGTTATCGCATCTGCATGTGATGCCTAACCTCTCAAAGAAGCGAAAGCCACGGATGATTTGCTTAAGGCGGTTTTCCTAAGGGATGAACAAATCAGTCAGATGGAAAAGAGAATGAATGAGATGGCCACTACCATGGCTGCCTTGGATACAGTTAAGGGACAGTTATAGTTGTCACAGTTAGCTCTCCAGGAGTCAACCAACCAAAAATTATTCATATTACCGATGAAAGGAGAGAAGTTGTCTCAGCTAACGGAGATGAGCATCAAAAGAAGGATTGCTCGCCAAGTGCAATACAAGAGAGAGATATTAAATAGTTGGTCAAACAACAAGTTTTAGAGGCCTTAGCCAAATTTAAGGGTGGTGCATTGATTTTAAGTGGTAGACCTTATTCAGAGATTAGCCAAATTTAAGGGTGGTGCATTGATTTCAAGGGGTAGACCTTACTCAGAGAATTTTAAAGTAATACCCTACCCTAAGGGTTTTGTGTCACCAAACTTTAAGATGTTCAACAAGAACAGAAATCCAAGACAACATACAACACATTTTTGAGCTAATTGTGGTAACGAAGATTTGCTCTTCAATCACTTTGTCATAAGTCTGTCAAGATCATTTTGATTGGTATGTTGAGCAACCCAACAGATCAATTTTAAAGTAATACCCTACCCTAAGGGTTTTGTGTCACCAAACTTTAAGATGTTCAACAAGAACAGAAATCCAAGACAACATACAACACATTTTTGAGCTAATTGTGGTAACGAAGATTTGCTCTTCAATCACTTTGTCATAAGTCTGTCAAGATCATTTTGATTGGTATGTTGAGCAACCCAACAGATCAGTAAAGACATTTGTCGAATTAGAAAAATTATTTGTGAAAAGATTTGTTGGAGCACAACATCATCTTTCTATTGGAGATCTCGTAGTGGAAAGGAAAAAGCTTAATGAGTCTTTAGTGGATTACATCTTGAGGTGGAGAAATCTTAGCATAAAATGTGAACATCAACTACAAGAATAACATGCGATTGAGATTCTACTCAAAAGCATCCATGGGCTAGTAGCTTTCATGCTTAAGGGACTCACCATCAAGTTCTTCGAGAAGCTGTTAAGCAAAGCTAGTAGTTTACCAGAGGAAGTCAAACACTTAGATTTCCAAGAGAAGTCAGATAAGTCCAGGATGACCAAAATATTTTAGAAGAAGTCTGAAGCAGTGACAACCATCAATAAAGGAAAGTAGCCGATAAACATATGAGCAGAGCAATCTCATCACAACATGCTCAACAACAGCAAACACAACACTATGGCCAGTCTAGCCAACAGTAACACTAGAGAGGATCATAACTAGCAAAGGGTAGAACGGGATCGACTCTTTCAGAACAAATGAAGAGGGTATATTCTTTCAAAGATAAGATTGTGCCAAAGATGTTTAGAAATTTAACAAAGAAGCCCGAGTTCAGATTACCATAACCGAATAGGCCGAAAGAAGTTGACAAGAAGGAGTATCCCAATTTCTTCCCCTATCATCGGGTGTTGGAATGTATGATAGAGGGCTATTTCAATTTTAAGGATTGGCTTGAAAGGAATCTCAAAGAAAGAAATATAATGATCCTAAAGGAATATTTGAAAGAACCTGAAAAAGGTTCTGTGAATATTATTTTTGCCGTCCCAATCACTCGGATAGATCTGTATTTCAAAAATGATGGGTGGAAAAAAGTTTGGAGCAAGTCATCCAAGAATATAATAGATCAAATTCAAACTGTTTCAACGAAAGTGGCTTTTCAAAGTCTTGAATACCGTTAGCTTGGGGGGTAGGAAAGGGGTTGCCTCTGTTAGATTGGTTATCTCAAATTTGGGGAAGAAAATCCTCGAAACCACTAACCATGTATGATTATCTTTTTGCCCCACCAGAGTATTATTTTTGCCGTCCCAATCACTCGGATAGATCTGTATTTCAAAAATGATGGGTGGAAAAAAGTTTGGAGCAAGTCATCCAAGAATATAATAGATCAAATTCAAACTGTTTCAACGAAAGTGGCTTTTCAAAGTCTTGAATACCGTTAGCTTGGGGGGTAGGAAAGGGGTTGCCTCTGTTAGATTGGTTATCTCAAATTTGGGGAAGAAAATCCTCGAAACCACTAACCATGTATGATTATCTTTTTGCCCCACCAGAGTATTATGAATATAATGATTATGATTTTGGCTATATTTTAACTATTTGTAGTGATAACATAACTGACTTTGCCCAATCTAACTCCAGTCTTGATTACCAAACAGATCCTCAAATCGTACTTAAGTCCTACAAACCCGTTAAAGGGAATGAAAAAGACATTGATGATACTAGTTACGATAGCACCTGGAGTGAGAAGCCAGTCCTCAAGTGCCTCGATGTACCACTTTCTCTTAACTTGGATCTCTCTGATGAAGAAGAAGAGACACCAAAATTTTTGCCTACAACATCTCAATGAGAAGAAATAATGAAAATAAGTCTAAGGAGCGGGAATTTTTTTCCCTTAAGAACAGCTGCAGTATATAACGGAAAACAAATAGTTACTCAGGAAGAGCTGCCTCCACCTCTACCAGTGGAAGAGACACATAACCAAGTAAGGATTGAAGGGGATTGAAGGATTGTATAAAGTGAGGATCATAACAAGTGGATTACAACGTGCTAACTCATCTTAGGAATTTGTCAGCCAAACTAAGCATTTACGATGCTCTAATCCTGTTAAAGGAGATGAGAGAGTCTCTGGTTACAACCCTGCTTGACCCAGAGATTTTCTTAGCTTAATTGGCCAGCAAATCCTCAAATGAAATTTTTTCATTAAAAGAACATCCGGCGATAACCTTCACATATGAAGGCTTGTTGTTCGGTACCGCTGACCATAACCGACCACTCTACATCTTTGCTAATATCGACATATTTGTATTATCCAGAGTTTTGGTGGATCCGAGAGCATCACTCAATTTAATGATTCTACAAACATTGACATATTTAGATGATAAAGCTCAAGAGCTTACAGCCAATAAAATGATGTCAAGAGGATTTGACCATAATGGAGGAAGAGCCATTGGATTAATTACACTATTAATGAAAGCTGTAGAACTAGTAACAATTGCAAAATTCCACATCATCGATGCAGAGACCTCTTTCAATGCTTTACTTGGACGACCATGGATTCATGAGCATAATATGGTTCCGTCATCTTTACACCAATGCATCAAACATTTTCAAGAAAGCCAATAGCATTGTATCAAGGGAGATTTACAACCATTTTCAGTTCACGAAGCTGGCATTCATGAAGATGCCACCTATTACGCTACTCTAAAGAAAAATGTCTTTTCCCATGAAATTGTGGCAAATGAAGTACAAGATTCAGAAGGATCTCAAAGAAGAGGCCATTCAACTCCACTTCAATGACCTACTACAATTTCTTGACAATGAGCGGGTAGAGGATCTTTCAGCCTATACACTTGAAATCTAGGCCGGGGATGTGGACGAGGAAGAACCAGCACTATTGTTGAAAGGACTAGGCCAATCATCAACATCGACTTGGAAGAAAGTTCTAATGAAGAAAGCTCCGAGTAAAAAATGATGAGGATAAAATAGAAGAAACCACAGTATGAAATTTCCTTGGAAGAATTGGAGAAAAATTAATATGAGTTAATGTTTGATCAGATCAACCACTATGTGAATGCCATGTCCCTTACTCTGATCCACCCTCTAAAAGGTTGAGAGCTTAGAGGTCAAGAAAGTTTGTAGCATTGGTTCAAAGCTTCCCCTTATACTAGTTTTAAAAATCATGTAAATTTAGAAGAGGATTCTAATGAATTAATGGAATTATCATTTGGTTATTTTTCTCCTTGTGTGCAAAATTTAATTCAACAGGGATATGTGCATAAACAAATGCCAAAAGATAAACTACAACCTTTTGAAAAATTTTTGAATGTTAAAAGTCAAACTTTTAATTTGAAAGAAGGTCTCTGATTTGGTACTCTAGGACCAGTTGATGACTCTGAATTTTGCATGGTTGTTACTAGCAGGTTCGTAGAGGATTGCCTCGATGTAGAGGATTAATTTCAAGATCAATTAATAGGTGATGCCCCATCGGAATTTGAAAAAGAAATTAAGTTGACAGTGGATAAATTGAAAGAACTCAACCTTGGGACTGACGAGCAGCCCCGTTCAACCTTTATAAGTTCTCTACTCAACGAGAAGAATCCACAGAATTGATAAAGTTTTTATCAGAATTTAAATATTTCTTCGCTTGGAGTTTTGATGAGATGTTAAGGTTGTCAGCAGCGGTTTCAGTTTGTAAACTTAGGCTGGACAAAGATATGACCCCAGTAAAATAAGCTCCCAGAAAATGCTCCTCGAGATAGAGCAACAAGTGATTGTCGAGGTAAAGAAATTAATAGATGTTAACTTTGTATGAGAAGAGCAATACCCCCACATGGTCAGCCAATATTGTATCAATTAAGAAGAAAAATAGACGAATTCGTGTATGTGTCGACTTCTGGGATTTAAATAATACATGTTCAATCGATGAGTTCCCGTTACTGATACCAGAATTAATGGTGGACATCGCATCGACACCTGAATTTTTCTCTTTCATGGATGGATCATCAACCTTAACTAAATCAAAATGGCTCCAGAAGATGCAATACCTACAACATTCAAAACAATAATTAGGATCTTTGGCTACACAGTGATGTCATTAGGGTTAAAAAATGCCAAAGCAATATATCAACGAGCTATGACAAAGATTTTTAACGGCTTGCAAGTGGAATGCTCTCTGATGATTTGGTTATCAAAAGAAAATAAAAAATTGACAACGATTTGAAGATCGTGTTCGAACGATTACGACAATATAATCTAAAGATGAATCACTTAAAGTATGCTTTTGGCGTCACATCTGGGAAATATTTAGGATTTATTATTTTTCATTGAAGAGTCGAGATTGACTTGAATAAGAATAAGGCTATCTTGGAAATGCCTCCTCATAAAACCTTGAAACAACTACGTTCCTTCTAAGGAAAGTTGGCATATCTGAGATGCTTGATTTCAAATATTTCAAGTAGGTGTCAGTCCTTCTCAACATTAATTAAAATGTACACCAAATTCATTTGGGAAGAGAAATGCAAGCAGGTCTTTGAGGACGTCAAGTAATACTTAATGACACCTACTTTTTTGGAAGCCCCTATCCTAGGAAAACCATTCATACTTTATGTTGCAGCATTAGACGACTCTCTCGGAGCCCTTTTAGCTTAGGTCAATAACAAAAGCAAGGAAAATGCGCTCTATTGCCTGAGTCGCCCTCTAATACCGATGGAGGTAAATTATCCACCTATTGAGAAGCATTATCTCACTTCAATTTTTGTCGCCCAAAATCTTATGCATTACAAGCTCTCTCATAAGATTTCCTTTATTTCAAAGTTAATCCATTGCAATATTTGATGACCCTACCAACACTTTTCTGACGTTTAGCATGATGTTCAATGATTTTATTTAAATTTGATCAAAATTTTGTTCCACTCTGCTCTATCAAGGGACAGATTTTAGCAGATTTTTTTGCAGCTCACTCACTTCCACTCAATTATGAATTACCAGATGAACATATACTGCAAATAGAACTATCGAGTGCCATATATTGGGAAATTTACATTGATGGGGCTTCATCAGCTGGAGAAGACAAAGGATTAAAGGTGGTTATACCAGGCAAAACAGGAATTAGTCTTATTTCATCTTGTCAGATATGGGTATGTTGAGATTCTTCTATCACCTGATAGAGTCGTGCACAAACAATGAAGCAAAATATGAAGCACTGCCCACTGGATTGGAATTGGCAGTCTCAATGGATATAACAGACATCGTCATCTATGGTGACTTACAGCTCGTCATCAAACAAGTTGTCGGATAATAAAAAATTTTGAAACCAAGACTAGCAGAATACCATAAGTATATAATGAAGCTATTAGAGCAGATTTCCAATGTGACTATACCAAATTCCTTGGGGAGATAAGGCCAATGCCAACTCTTTAGCAAAACATGCTAGGAAAATGACGTGTCCACTAGAGGATTCCATCGACATTACAGTGCAAAGATGATGGGTTCTATCTCAGATTGACCTTGACAATTTACACAAACTCAAAAAAGAAGAATGAATGATGTTTGCAGTTGCTGACCTTAACGAAGACTGACGTAAACTATTGATATAATATTTTCAAATTGGAAAGCTATCAGAAGAGAAGTCTGAGGCATATCACATCACGAGAAGAGCTATTCAATATACTCTAGTGGGAGATGTCCTCTATAGAAGATTGTTCGATCAGATGTGGCTGTGATGTCTGAGTAGATCAAAAGCGCAGAATATCATCAAAGAAGTACATGTTGGATTGTGTGGTGCTCGCTAATCCCTAGAATATAGTTGTGTTAAAATTATATAGTTGACTCTAGTATGCAACAATTCCAAACGCTTGATGCAATATTTTATGAATAAGAAATTTAAGTAATTAATGTTGGGATTCTACGCAAGTAAATGTATCGTTATCAAGTAATAAAGGACTTTATATTTAAGCCCTAAATATCGATCCCACAGGGAAGGTGTAAATTAGAGGTGTAAATACTAATAAATTCATAGAAAGTCAATACAAAATAACTGTCACTAATTTCAAATATTGAGATATTATCAGAACTAAATCATTTAACTAATAACAAAACTGAAATACAAAGTTTAAACAGTAACTACTAAACAATTAAACTATTAGACTATGTTTATGTGATGAAGATTTCTTACGTGAAAAAGCATCTTTCCCACTATAATGAGGTTTTGGTAAAATGAGATGAGATAAATGGTTCAATTATGTATTGGGCCAAATAGGAGAAGTTTTAACTCTCTACCTTGATACAGTGTTATAGAAATTCAATGGCTAAATCTAGATTTTGTCTCTAAATCCGTGGCTAGGATAGGAGGATACTGGCTCCCACTGATACTGACTCTCACTCCATAGCTCTCACTTCCATCCCCTGAAAAATAACTCTAGCTTTAGTTCTTAAATACTAAGACCAAATTAGTTATTTTAGTCTGTCACCCTAGAATCTCCAATTCTTTGCCCAATAATATATATTTCTTTATTTATTTCCATATTTGCCTATTTATTTGCGCTTAATTTCATGAACGAAGTTCTTCTTCATGGAATCAAATGTGATCCTCACTTTAATGTAAAACTCATACTCCATTTCCTGGATAGTATGTTTTACAACATATGATAACATTTCAATTGGCCAAATCAAAAAGTAAATTAAGAACAGAGTGAAAAATCATCACAATTTTTTTTATACTTAAAAATTGGCACATCCAAATTATCTCTTCATTTCACCATATCTCAGAGTAGGGAGAAAGACAAAGAAAACTACTCAGACCTCATGAGAAAGATACGACAAAATACAAATTTCATAAATAAAAGAAAGTTTTTTCAAAGTAAATCCCTTGTAGCCTCTACTAAGAAATGAAGGAAGAAAAAATCTCTCACTTTTCTCCTTCTCCAACACTCTCCTTCTTGAAAACTCTTATAGAAGATTTCACACTTAATCTCACCACAAAACTCTAAATTATAAGAACAATGTACTCTAAATGGTTGTGGAATAAAAAGTGGAGAAATGTGTTGTGTGGAAAGTTGAATTGGGGTGATGGAATGGCAGGAAGAGTCACTTTTTTTATTAATTTCAGCCCCAAATAAAGCCTAGAGTCAGTTCTCCATTAGGTGTCTCCAAAAACTCCTCAAAATGCGTCCAGATTCGTTGAATCTTCTAAAAATCAGGGCTGAACGAACATTGGCACCGTCAGCGCCCATTCTAGGGCTATTGGCGCGAGTGTCCCATAATTAATTTCAATGCTCCCTGTTAAATGACTACGTCGATGTTGAACAAATTTCAACTTCTTCATTTTTGTTCCAAATTTCATTCTTTCTGCTTCTTTTTTGCTTCCTTCTTACTTTAAGTCCTAAAATTCAACAATTTGCAAGAAAACATACGAATACCTTCCATTAAAGTGCAATATCACAAAAAATGAGTATAAAGTATGGGTCTAAAAATGCAATATAATTTTAGTGTATCAAAATCCCCCAAACATACATGTTACTTGTCCTCAAGTAACTCTTCTACTATATAAAAATATGACATATGGTGAAGAATTTAACTTCTAGATATCCATATCTTAGTCCACTAAATATAATAACATAACTTAAGAAAAATTCAAAATAACTTCAGTTAATACAAAAGCTATAAAAGAATATTTAGTAATCAAGCCCAAGATTTCTGATTCTCTATTCTTTTCAAGAAGAATTGAAAATTATCATATTAAAGTCACCTAAAGTATTCATATGAAAAACAACTTCATAAAACTTTACTAGTAAATAAACTATTACTCAAATAAAAGTTTAGAAAATGTAGCAAGCTTTCTTTTTTAAATTGATTCAAGTGAAGACAATTTTTAATTAGGCATCTCCTCAAACTTCTCCCCATATCTTTTCTTTTCTTTTTCTTTTCTTTTCTTTTATTTTACTTTTATTTTCTTTTCCTTTCTATGTATGAGGATTACAATTTCTAGATAGCCTTTAATGATTTTGAACTTCACTATCCTCTTCTTAAAGTCAAAAACATGTCACATTTCTTCACTTAACAAATTTATGTTAGCTTAAAGATTTCTTAAAGTTTAATTCTTTTCTTCTTACATGAACCTTTAAGATTTTAAATATTTTAAAAATACAATTACTTTACTTAAAATAGAAAAACATAGTTTTTTTCTTTTATACCAAATAACTTAATCTCTAAAATTAACATTTATTATTGAATTTTTTTTCTTAAGTTTACTATATATTTAGAAACATAAATATAGTTATCTAAAGTTAACCACTAATACCAAAGGTCATGTTAAATTTAATTTTTTTTTGAAAATATAGTTAAGTGAGAACAAATAAAATTAAGTTTCTTTCTTTAAAAAAGAAGTTTTCTTAAGGATTTAGCATGAACAACTAAAAAATTAAGGGTGAAAGAAAAAATTAAATACATAAAGAAAAAACATACCAGTTGAAGGTTCTGATTTTGAAACTTTAATTTTGAAATACTGCAGGTGCTAATATAAAAGTTGCAAGACTTAAAACATTATATTGCACATAATACATATAAAATCTGCTGAGAAAGAGTTAATTACACAACATTTAACAAAATACTGAAACTAACAACATAACTAAACTGAATAACAGAAATGAAAATAGTCTTACAAACTATAGTTCACAACTCTACATAATTATAAAATAAAGTCTGAAAATCTAACAAACAGTCTCAACAATATATAAAAAAACAAACAACACAATAATAAAGTACAATCAAATATAACTAAAAGAAATCAGATCGCCAATCATCATCATCTTCTTCATCTACATCCAAATTCTGCTGCTGATATGGAGTAAAAACAGGGTGAGTAGGAAACTAAACTGAATGATCACCCTTCATGTATCTCACCAATGCATCATAATAGGTAGCATCATATTCAAACTTTTGCCGTATCAAATCATCAGTGTGAGCATTTCTGGCATCCATGTTCTGCAACCTATGATCCATTCTTAAGACATCTCCCTGCTGGATCATGATCTGGTCTACAAATTCTCTGTTAGTAGGGTCACTAGAAGTAGGGGTCCTCGAAGTAGAAGGAAAATCTCTGGTCTTACTACCAGATCTCCAATCAACATCAGATTCATATGTCTTTATATTGGCAGGCCCAACAGGTCTTATGGGCTCAATCCTCTCTTCCGCAGGTCTAAATTCAACTTCTGCCTGCTCAAAGACTGTAAAAATAAGTGCAGGGTATGCCAAACCACCAGTGGTCTCTCCCAAAGCAATAGATCTAGTTTTCATATAAATAATAGATCCTAGGATTATCCTCATCACCTGCTGCTCTTACCTTGGTCACCTCACTATGATGATTTGTAGGAATCATTTTTCTAGAAATAAAGTAGTGTGAGGCCTTAGATACTACACTAAGCATAGAAAGAGGAAAATTTACTTTAACACCATTTTTGACTTTCCAAGTCCCTCTTACATCAGTAAGAAAAGAAATAATCTCATATAAGGTCTCATTAGTAGCACAAAATGATTTATACTAGCAACTGTAAACATCTTCCAACTAATAAAACTCATTAATTTTTCTTAGAGAAAACTCCACCTTTCCCCCACGAATAAAAAAAAAGTCATTAGAAGCTTCAGTAAAATTGGCATAGAACTCCATCACTACACCAATAATCGCATCGGCGGGTGGAGGCGGTAACATAACAGAAATTTTCCCACTTCCGAGCATTGATTAATTGCTCTACTTCTCTTGCCAGATTTTTAAAACCACGATCCAAAATTAATTTTTTATGCTCTAGTCTTTAGCCCTGAAGCTAACAAAATTTTGTTCATCAAAATCTACTTTTCTCTTTCCTTTGTTTGTTTTAAGTGCCATAGGAAATCTAAAAAAATCAAAAAACTTTGAATAAATTACAAAAAATTTGAAAATCCAAAAGTAAAATGCTTTAAACTTAAATCCACTAAGTAAGAGTTCTTCACCAAAGGATTTTCTCAAAATCTCTCAAAAAAATTCCAAAACATTCGAATTTAGGCAATGTGAGATAAATCGTTGGTGAAAATTTTGTAACTCAAAGTGTAGATCTTACCTCAATAAGATGAAATCTAAAGTTCCTTCGCCCTAAAATTGCCTCAAATCTGAGCAAATGCAAGCCCTAGGTGCAAAAATGGACGTTGAAGGTTACTCAAAGGGTAAAAATGGTGGTTTACGGTGAAAATTCTGAATTTAAGGAGTTAAAGGCTGTTCTTGGGTCGAGGCACCCATGCCAGCACCATCGGTGCTGAAGGCCTAAAATTCATTTTTCAATTTTTTTAATTTTCAATTTCCTTTCAATTTTCCCCAAAGTCTTTGTATTACTTAAAAACAAAATTTTATCTAACAATAATTGACAAAAAAACATTTTCATAAAAAATCATTTTCACAAACAACAACAAACTAACTTTTATAAATGAAAATACAATTTTACAAACACATTTTTCTAATCACACTTTCACACATCCTAAGCAAACTAAATTATAAATCAGCGTCGAAATGAAGCCACAACACTAAACGCTGACACAAAACTATACACACAATCAAAGTTCAGAATCCCAAAATAAAGAAAACTTAATCAAATCCACACAATTACATTAAGTACATAGGTTTGTTAAACTAGTATATAGAGTCCAAATTCTTTAATTATGTTGTCTCATCTTCAGTGCTTTCTCCTCCTCTGATATCTTCTATCGATTGGTAATGAACATACAAATTATAGAAGGGTTGGTATGGGAACTGATCAGTCAAATTTTCTTCGATCCATCTTTTTTCTTTAAACATTGGCACAAATCCTGCTTCAAATGTTCCAGTATGATCTAAATTTTATTTCATCCTCCAATCTAGGTGATAAAAAAAGGTACTTAAGATCCCCTATTGCATTCGTAATACTCTGAAGTTCTCTTTCAATTTCCTTTAATTTATTTGTACAGCAAGTGACTTCTAACTGTTGGTGGTTGTTGGCAATAAGAGGTTGAGGAGTTGCCCATAAGAAGCTGTCGGTCACTGGAATCAAAATAAAGTTGTCCGCGTCCGAAGGATGTTTAAGTTTAGAAAAATATGAAATCAAACTGACCTCATATTTTTCATAGTTTAAATGAAAGAGCACTATACCTCAAATCTTGTTTCTATCCCAAAGAATAAACACAAGACTTGAGGGTGAGACTCGATCAAATAAACTAAGAAATGTATAACGTTCGTTTGGTCTGCGAAACTTTTATTTGCCGACAATTTCCCCTATTTAATATGAAGAATTAAACAATGTTTATATTAGGCTGGGTTTAGAAAAACTTCCTGTAAGGGAAAACCCCTATAGTTAATTACTTCTTAAATGACTGAAGCCACATAAGAAAACTCTCGATAAAAATTAGGAAATATTATCTTCAAGGATTTTAAAAGGATAAGATTTTTCAACGAGATCAGACGAAGAGGTGTGAAAAGCAAGTGGTTCAAATTTGGGACATTTTGTTTTAGAATCTAAAGGAGGAAGAACTATGGGGCATCATAGATTCGAGGGAGAACCTCGGTGACTTCCCAAGCTACCCTAATGTTTGGCTTCAGTTTTGAGGAGAAATATTTAGGTGTTTCATCCTACCAATTTTATTAGTTAGGGCTTACATTCTTGTGAAATGATCACACAAATAGCCTAGAAGATGAGACGATTTAGGTCGTGACGAACGAAAACCTTGGAATCCTAAGACGAGTTAGGGCTTATATTGTACAACAAAGCTATACAAAGGCCTAAATATATGGTGAGGATTTATGATGCATAAGCAGACTACCTCGAAGTCCTTTGGCTTGTTTGTTTACTTCTAAAGAAGGAATGGTTTAACTGAGGAAGATAGGTTTTGCTTTTGAAGATGGTTTTGATGCCCAACATGCTAACTCCATGTTTCTTGCCATTACGAGTTTGAATTTTTTAGGGTATCAAGTTATGTTGTCAAATAAGGTGGCCCTATGATAGAAGGTCCTTAAATTTAATGGGGCATGTTAAAGTTGATTAGAGTGGCACTGGTTAGGGATCCTACAATTTCCTAGTTCTGGCACCACTATTTTCTATGGGATTCACTTAGTCCAAATGAATTTACTAAACTCAACTTAATGAGTTCCATAATTTCATTTAGACCCTGGGAAGCCTCGTTAACAACTGTAGGTTACCTCCTTCAAATGATTCCCGATCATCTGATAGAGGCATCTTAATTTAGTTGTAGTTGTAGTTTTTCTGATGTTTATGATTAAATTTTGAGTTGTCTTATATTTTGAATGTTGTGGAGGTGATTCTTATCTTTGTTGATTTTAGTTTTATTTTTTGTTTTGGCTTTGGTTTTGTGGCTATCCAGATAGTTTCAAGTTTCATGTAGGGTGACATCGTTGTTTAGAATGAAAATTTGTGTTTTGCAAACATGAAAGAAAGTAAAGTACAAGAAAGACAATACTGTAAACTGTAAAAAGTGTACCTAGCGACTCTTCTCATTTCACCACCTGAAATTTAAAACGCTTGTGAGGGCATTTTATATGAAGCAGTAAAGTAAAGTTTTAGTGGCCAACCTCCCTTTAAACCATATCTTGGTGGGTCCTTATTAATTTGATTAAGGATGATTTTATTAGGTAAAATATATTAAGTTTAATAAACCTTCGAGGTATCCAGTAGGTCCAGAGGTAAATCAGGTCCATGCTTCCCTCTTACTGCCTGATGAAAAGTCTCGAGCTTGTTCAAACTTATTATGTTGCTTAATAAATTCATCCTATAAAAATACTTTTAATGCTCAGTGAACATTGATGTTTCTATTATCCCTATGAGTAAGGTAATTATCACTCGTGATTTAATTTGTAAATTATGTGGGTGATGACCCTTAAAATGACAACTTAATGTTATTAAAACACTTAGCCAATTTGAGTTTTAACTTGGGCTTGTGCTGTTCAAAGGTGTTAAATTTAGCTATGTTCACTTTTCTAATCTGCATTTAATCAAATTTGATTTAACTTAGGTCACCACTAAGCCCTTTAGCCTAGGTGGATATCTTGGGTATTTTGAAAGAAGTTAAATTTTTAAGTGATGATAACGATTCACTTTCAAAACACTTAAATTTCGTTTGAACATCAAGTAGGTGTATTAAATTAATGAGTTATCAACACCCAAAATCATACCCCTAAATCTAGGATCATTTAATTTGATAGGCCTCCAAATTTTAATAATTTAAGGAGAGTACAAATTCATCCTTTAATTAATAAAAATGAGATTGGTTTCTACCATTTTTTTCTTTATGTTTCAATCATTCAAATATTTTGATTAGGATCAAAGGTTACCCATTTTCTTTTTCAACTTAAGCCTAAATGTTAATCAAGGCCAAATTTTCAAAATTATATGTTTGCCCCTAAGGCCCTATCACTTCATAATTTATCAAATTTAATCCAAATGACTTTGAAATTTTTATCCCATCTAACTCATGGGTCAATTAAGACATCAGAGGAGAAAATGTGACTTTTTGAAATTTAATTTAATTTACATGTTTATTTTCATGCAAAAATAGGATTTTTTAAAGAAAATTCGATAACTTGACCAAGGCAAAGCCTAATCCCTTGAAATATTTACTAGAGGTAGACTTAGATGAGAGAATTATTTGGACAAAATTTCATGATTTATTAAGTTTTATTTGAATTACTAAAGTTATTTCAAGTTCTGGAGTGTTTATTAATTATAAATTATTTTAAATGTGAAAAATTAAGTTTTGTAATTTTTAAAAAAATTGCCTTAGTAAGAGAACCCAAGGAAGCAAATTTTATAGTTTTTTTTTTTTATTTTTCTTTGATTTGTTGGAATTATTTTCGTGAAAATTCATTTTTAGCCTTTAAAATTTATTTTTACGTTTCAAAATTTAATATCTTTACTTAGAAAATCATGAAAAATATTCCATATATTCCTAAGTGCTTTGAAAGCAAGTTAGAATATTTTCATGAATTTTATTATTTCTGTGATTTTTTTCATTTTTTGATTATTTAAATATTAAAAATAGGCTTGAAAATGAAATTTTTATTTTAATTTCAAATTTATTTTTAGAAAATTCCTCTAAACACAGAGGACTCCAAAAATGAATTTTCATAACTTATTGAATTATATTCTAATTATTAAAAATCATTTTAGTGCCAAAAATGTCATTTAACTTTAAAAATCAAATTTAGTTATTAAATGAGCTCCAAATGTTTCAAATTTTTATGGGGAGTTTTTTGAACTTTGAATCTTAGTGGAGATTAAAAATCAAGTCATTTAGATATTCGTGTTTCCCAAAATTAATTTTCTTTGTGTTTTAGCGTTGGTGGAAATTAAGTGCATTCTTAATGACTTAACCCATAAAATATTTTCCGAAGGGTTCTCTGGTCACTCTAAACCTTCCAAATTTTTTTTGGAATATTCTAAGCAAAATTCGAATTATTATGATTAATTTATGCAAATAATAGACATAATCTTGAAAAATATGACTCTTTGTCTAGAGATCTTCTCTGACTTTGGAAAAATCAGGGAATGTTCCCTAAGATAGAGGCAACAACATGCCAAAATTTCAGGTCATTGTGAAATGTCTATATGCATGGAGAATCAAAATACTCAAAATAATGTTTAATTGATTAAATATTAAATGTGTATAAAATAAATTTCAAAACATTTATACATTATTCTCCTCTGTTCACTGAGCAAGAGGGTTATTTTATTTTATTTTTGTGATTTTTCTACACCAAGATATGGATTTTTGCAGTTAGGGCTATTAAATAAATAGGAAAATCCTTATTTTTCTTTTTAAACAGCGCGGCGCCACCTCATCCTAGGCCTCTCTGAAGCTCCACGCGGTGCGCTCTCTTTTGACGCCATCATCCATTTCAACAGCCACACATCCTACCTTTTCAAACCGTGCTCCCATCCTACGCAATCAGAGCCCTCCATTTGATACACGCACGATCCAACGGTGCTCCGTCATCGTCTTCAATGGTCTAACCCGAGAACCGTCCATTTTGAAAGCTTGATATCTTTCTCATTTCTTAACCAAACTGAATGCAATTTTTTTTTTAAATTTTGTTCTCGATGAAGAACATATCTATACGGTTAAGATGCCATGAAATCAACTCTAAGAAAATGGAGAGTAAAAATAGGCTCGGGAAGAGGAGGAGATCAATACCTTGGATCTGAGAAGGTAAGCTTCAATCAAAGGTTCTCGGCATGTTCGCGGAGGTCCAAGTAAGCTAGGGACTGATTCTCTTATTTTGGTGAAAGGTCTAGGTATGAATTCAACCAAGCTCGATTTCGGGTGTTGGTCTAGAGCTATGTTAGGGGGATTTGATGGGGCTTCTGTTTCTTTCACTGTGGTGAAGGTTTGGGTGAATTTAATTTGAGTTTGATGGACTCCGGAAGTGTGGTGAACTTTTTTCTAGTTTTAGCTGAAGTTTGAGCTCAAAATTGAGCTTCTGCAGTGGGAATCAGTGGGGGAGAGTGTTTGACTTGAGCTAAGGAGGTCTCATAGAGTCTCTGGGAGCAATTTGTAGGGGTCTCTCTGAGAAATTTTTAGCACTACCTCCATGTCCATGGAGGTTAGCTTTTTATACAAATGGCATAAGGCTTGCTTCCATGGCCAATGAGGGGGTGAAAAGTGATGCTTAGGTAGAGGGCACAGAGGCTCTAACATTTAATTTGGATGTGGTGGCCTGTAGGTTTTAAATGTGTTTGATTCCATGGGGGTGGCCCACGATTTTGGTGTTTTCTGGCCACTAGGCCGGCCGGCTACGCTACGGGAGGTGGCCAGATGGCTCAGGGACCTCAGAGGAATATGTCACAACAAATAAATGGGTTTGAGCTTTGTTTTGGCAAAACAATCTTAAGCTTAAGCAATTTTGGAATCCAAATCCTTTAATTTAGGGGACCTTTGGTCCATGGCTCAGCTTAGGTTGTTTTATGGAGTTTAGACTAATCACTACGGTCCAATTAATGGCTGTGGAGTTATTAATTTTGTGGCTTTGGGGTGGTTAGGCTAACTTTAGTGCATGGGTCTAATGTGGGTTAAAATGACCAAAACTTGGGTTTGGACTAGGCTAGCCATAAAATTGAGCCTATTTTATTGATCAAAATTGTGCATTTGATTGTAATGAAGATTTTTGGTGAAGGATTGAAATAATTTTGAGTTTAATTGGAGGGTCCATTTGGAGGATTTTTGAAATGTGGTCAATTTGGGCATGTTGTGCTAGGCTTGGGTCTAGACTGGGATAGGCTTGGAATTTGGCTAAATTGAATGGTCCAAATGATCCAATGAGATTACATAAAGATTTTTCATGAAGGAATGGAATGGAAATTTTAAGGCTTAGGTAATCAATTTGTCGAATTTTTAGACATGGCTGATTTGGGGCAAATTTGGAGATTTTCGATTTTGATTGAAATTAAATGAAATTGAGCCTTCACCAAGGCCAATTAAACATGAATTTTGAAGTTTAGGAATGTTATGAAGAGTTTAGGATTCAAATTGAGGCCAATTGAGTAGGCTAGAGTTTTTATTTGGTGAGATTAAGGCAGGTGGCCAAAATTTGGGGTTTGATTTAGATCAAAATTGGGCACAAATCATGGGCCAATTGATCATGGATTTGGTTTAAATTGGTCATATGAAAGGTGAATTTGATTTTACGAATGAAATTGAGACCAAATTGATGGACATTTGAGGTAAATTTAAGAAAATTGGGCCTTTAAAGGCAATTTTAGGAGTTTTAGTCAAAATGGTGAAAATGGTCAAATTGGGAAATGTGGTAGTTTAGAAAAGTGAAATTGGGAATATATTGAATATTTTGAAAATTTTTGGGATTTTGTAAAATTTTTAGAATTTTGGGCTAAGGAGGGGCATTTTGGTAATTTGGCAATTTTATGTGATTTTGGGTAACTTGGATGTTTTCAAAAGGTTTGAAATGATTTTTGAATAAATTTTGGTATTTGGATGAATTTGAGAATTTTTGGAATTTTGGCCAAATTTAGGGTCCCAAGGGTATCTAGGTATTTTGGGGGAGTTTAGGGCAAAAGGCTAAGTTGGGTATTTTATGTAAAATTGGGGGTTTACCAACACATGTGAGCTATGGACCAATGGGATTCCTATTTGATTTCTCCATGTAATGGTCTTAGCTAAACCCTAGCCTAGGGCCATTGGATTTTGGAGATCATCTACATGAGTATCCCAAAAGTATCAAGGGATAAAAGTCAAGAAATTTTGGTTTGTGCTTGTGAGTGGTTGTGAGTGTGGTAATTGCTGGTGAGTGCCTTACCTCTAGACCAACACCCAAGGCCAACCCTAAGGTCCAACAGTCCTAGGGAACTCTCATTGAGCTCCCTCATAGTGATCCCACCAATTAAGTGCTAGAGGTTAGGACCAATATGTAGAGCTTCTAGTTGAGTAAAGAATATTTTAGAGTTTCTAATGGTGAGGGTTCCTTTTTTAGTTTTCTAAGAATAGTCAATAGGAAATTACTATGGCTAGACCTTAGGTTACTAAAGAGGAAGACTAGACCTCAACCAAAAGTGAGATAGGTGTGGTGTGTTGGGCAAGCAGACCACGCGTATTGTCGTTGGCTGACGAGATCAACAAATCTAATATAGACTCCTAAGTCAATAGACATAGAAGGAGTGTAGAACTTTAGTGACATTTGTTTTTGCTGGGGAATATAGTAGGTCAATATTTGATTGAGATCAGGAGGTAGGAACTCTCGATGAGGATTGGAGAGTGGGTTTTGAGTTTTCAAATTTCAGGTATTTATAGAAGATGAGAATCAGCGTGAAAATTTCAAATCCTTGGGGTGGGATCTAAAATTTAGGTATAAATTTTAGAAGAGGGTTGGCAGTTAGGGACCGACCCCAAAAGGAATGAAATTAGAAGTTAAGGACTTATCTTAGAATAAGGATTGAAAGTTAAGGATCGATCACAAGAGAGAGCGTCGGAATGTAAGGACTGACCTTGAAAGTAGTGAATCAGATGTTAGCAATCGATTCGAAGATGAGAATTGAAAGGTAATGATGAATCTCAAAAGAGAGTGTCGGAAAGTAAGGACCGACCACAAAAGTAGTGAATCAAAAGTTAGGAACTGATTTGAAAATGAGAATTGAAAGGTAAGATCAATCTCAAAAGAGAGTTTTGGAAGGTAAGGACCAACCTCAAAGGTAGTGAATCATAAGTTAAGGACTGATTCAAAAATAAGAACTGAAAGGTAGGGATCAATCTCAAAAGAGAGCTTCGGAAGGTAAGGTCCGACCTCAAAAGTAGTGATAGTGAATCAAAGTAGTGAATCAGAAATTAGGGACTGATTTGAAAAAGAGAGTTGAAAGGTAGGGATCAATCTCAGAAGGGAGCATCAGAAGGTAAGGTCTGACCTCAAAGTAGTGAATTAGAAATTAGGGATTGATTCAAAAATGAGGATTGAAAGGTAAGATCAATATCAAAAGATGGTGTCGAAAGGTAAGGACCGACCTCAAAAGTAGTGAATTAGAAGTTAAGGACTGATTCAAAAATGAGAGTTAAAAGGTAAGGATCAATCTTACAAGAGAGTGTCGGAAGGTAAGGACTGACCTCAAAAGTATTGAATCAGAAGTTAAGGACTGAATCAAAAATGAGAGTTGAAAGGTAGGGATCAATGTCAAAAGAGAGTGTTGGAAGGTAAGGACTGACCTCAAAATTAGTGAATCAGAAATTAGGGACTGATTTGAAAATGAGAGTTGAAAGGTAGTGATCAATCACAAAAGAGACTGTCGGAAGGTAAGGGCCAACCTCAAAAGAAGTGAATCAGAATTTAAGGATTGATTCAAAAATGAGGATTGAAAGGTAGGATGAATCTCAAAAAGGAGTGTCGGAAGGTAAGGTCTGACCTTAAAAGTAGTGAATAAGAAGTTAAGGACTAGTTAAAAAATGAGGATTAAAAGGTAAGATCAATCTCAAAAGGGAGCGTCGGAAGGTAAGGACCGACCTCTAAAGTAGTGAATAAAAAAATTGGGATTGATTCAGAAATGAGTGTTGAAAGGTATGGGTCAATCTCAAAAGGGAGTGTCGGAAGATAAGGACCGACCTCAAAAGTAGTAAATCAGAAGTTAAGGACAAATTCGAAAATGAGAGTTGAATGGTAGGGATCAATCTCAAAAGAGAGTGTCTAAAGGTAAGGACCCACCTCAAAAGTAGTGAATCATAAATTAGGGACTAATTCAAAAATGATAGTTAAAAGGTAGTGATCAATCTCAAAAAAGGGTGTTAGAAGGTAAGGACAGACCTCGAATGTAGTGAATCAAAAATTAGGGACTGATTCAAAAATTAGGATTCATGGTGTTGAACCCAAAGATATGTGTTATGTGAAAAAGGCTGACATTTTTAGGAAGATATGTAGAATTTTATGGGGCTTTGTTCAGAATGTGCAAATTTGCGGGGATGTGAAAAGTTAATGCAGACAAGGATAGTCATGTTGCACGAGCGAAGAGTAAGAGACCTTGAAATCGAGAGAATCCACTCAGCAAATTTATTTATTTTTATTCTTATTTTTATCACATTTAATTTTTCAAAATTTGATTTTAATTGGTTGATTTTTTTAAGAGAGAGTTGTTTTGTTGTTTGTTTATTGGTTATTTTTCGTTAAATTTTATTATCATTAAAATTTTTTTGTTTGTTGTTTTGTTCTTTGTTCATTATAATTTTGAACCAAAGTGTGGTTCGTGGCTTTCATCCATCGCACGAAAGGTATTTGACAAATAGACACATTTTTGAATAAAACTTCATTAATCTATTCCAACAAAACATTACAGATCAAGTGTAGGCCAACGCCTCAAAAAGTACAATATGCAGAATACATTAAAGTACATCCAAAATATCTCATGCCAAGTACACATTATAGGTTGAGCATCTCTGATACATATCAAATTGTTGTGATGTATTAAGGTAGAAAGGAATCCTCTAATTGTCTGTTCCTAATGTGATAGGCTCCTGATCGAGCTGACCTTCCAAGCCAATGTTCAGGACAAGAGTTCCCTTCGCATGTGTTCAGAGGTGCAACCCTCTCGTAGCTCGCAAAGTAGTAGTTCCTCCAGCTCTGGATCTGGTTGAATCCCATATGGCATTTTGTTGTTGTCCATCCTTCAGAAAGTCATAGACACCCTGTGGTGTCACACTCCTGGAATTCAATGCTTGGTAACCTTGGCCTTTGAGAACAAGCACTGAGCCAACTGGTAGGGGAATCTCCACGGAGCCTCTGAACTTACCAAGGCCGACGATGTCAATTTATTTCCTAAATAAGATGTTGCTTTTACTGATTAATGAGACCGTACAAAAAGGCTTCATGAAGTCATCATGATCGATGTGTGGAGGTATGCAATCACCCTCGTCATAGATGTTGATAATACAACAATTTGGAATGTAGGTAGCGGGAGGAATATTCCATCTATTTTTTAATCATCCACTTTATCATTGGAATAGTGGATCTACTTGATCGTATCTGAGGATCCCAGGTGGATTCCCTTGTCTATCATTTATGAAGTTGTAGCAGCAGCCACACCGGATAAAAATCCTTCCTTTTCCTTGCATCCATTTCCTCAGCTCAGAATAGCTCCTTTCCATGAGTAAGCCTACTCAACCTCTATCTCTTAGGTAAAAAATGCAATCAAGAATACTTTGTTCGTCAGTCTCTGAGAAGACTCTGGTATACAGACAATCCCTCTAGTATGTTGATAAATTTTCCCTGTACTTCTTCATAAAATTTGAAGTCTCTTTTATTTTCTTTGCTTATTTTATAATATTCCATTGTACTTGGAGTCGGCAGTTATCGCGGGTATTCCCTCATTTGAATATCAGTGGGAACCCAAGCTGGTGTTGTCTCTAGCTCTAACAGAATGTATGATTCTGCATTTGACAGGACGTTTGGCTCTGTACCCCTCGGAACATACGACTTTCCATCCATTGGGACATATGGCTCTGCCTTTGTCAGGTAATCAGCGGTTTGAGATCAATCATCGATAGATGCATATACCTCTAATGTGTTGTAGTGTTGTAGATGTAGTACATTGTAGTCTGGGCATTCCACTAATGCCTATGTAGCTGACGCTCGTGCAGGCAGTTCGACATTGCAGGTAAGGCAACCCATACATAGAACATCTGAAGCTGGTAGTATTTTTGCCTTTTTAACAAACTTGGACTCCTCATTCGTAGTGAGCTGGCTGGAGGAGGTATCTTTCATGCCCAGATCATAAATGTGTCCCTCAGGATCAGAGGTGAGCAAGTTTTCTGCCTTTTTCTGGCGTCTCTTCTCTTCTCATAAGAAAGCTCTCTGCTTTCATCGACTGGCGTTTCTTTGATATGTTCTTCGTAGTGGAGCAAATGGTATCCTTTCATTATCAACAGCAATCAGGCCCCCAGTCGGTATAGCTATCATGGATGGTAAAAAGCTAGGCCCCTCCATTGGGTACTATTGTACCATCACGTTCTTTTCTTTCAGTGACGCACTGTCTTTGGTGGCCACCCCTAGTAGTGATGGCAACCCTTCTTTTTTTCATCGACTGATGAAATTCATTAAAGACCGCTCGTAATCCATGCCGACTTGGTTAAATTCCATGTCAAAATCTATAGTGTCGCCCTGCGACACCATTTCTTCATTTAGTGCGAGATTTCAACCATCTTTAAAGGTGAAGATCAACCTCTGGCCTAACATTTCTCTGCAGACGATAGGAAAAATGTCAATGGGCTAAAACTTAGCTCAAATAACAATAAAACAAAGTATTTATTAAAGAAAATTTTAGTTTATGAAGAGATTGTTTATTTATGTCTGAATTTTATTTAATTTAGCAACATATTAAGTTTAAAAAGAGAAAACAGACGTGTGTAATTTACAAAAAAATTTTATTATGTTGAGGTTAATTTTGTTACAAAAACTTTGGACCTGATTACAGATATTTGGTCACATAGATAACCCCAAAATAAACATAATTTCGAAATATCAAATCAATTGAAGGTAAGCAATGTCAGGTTGCATAGTATGTCTTCAGGTATCGTCCGTTGATTGGTAGCATGGGATTTTCACCTTGGAAGTCCACTAACTGGTAGGCTCCTCTTGTGTAGACCTTTTCAATGACAAATGGTCCCTCCCAAGTTGGCTCAAATATTCCACCTATCTTGCGGCGTGCAAGAATATGCCTTTTGAGCATAAGGACGACGTCACCAACTTTGAATGTCTTTGGGCGGACCAATTTGTCATGAGCCTGTACCATCTTTGGCTGGTAAAGTTCCAAATGTTGTTGTGCTTCAAGTCTTTTTCCTTCAAGACTCTCAAATACCTTGAGCCTGAGCTTTGAACTTTCTTCTGTTGTTAGTTGGTTGGCAACACCGACTCTGAGAGACGGCGTCTGAACTTTTAGTGGTAGTACTGCCTCAGACCCATACACGAGCATGTAGGGTGTACACTGAGTGAGAGTTTTGAAAATTGTCTAGTAGGCCCACAAAGCTTTTAATAATTTATTGTGCTAGTCTGATTTGTTTTCGTTCAGGGTTTTCTTTAAAATCCGTACTAGCATCTTGTTGAAGGCTTCAGCCAATCCATTTTCTCTAGGATAGTAAATTGTAGAGTATCTCCAATATATCCCGTGTCTTTTGACAAAGTTGTTGATTTGTGTGCTTTTAAAAGCTGTCCCATTGTCAGAAATTATTCTTCGCAGTACTTCGAAACGATAGACGATTTGGCTCTTGAAGAACTGAAGGATGTGTTATGTTGTAACCTCTCGTAAAGGCACTGTCTCTGCCCATTTGGAAAAGTAATATGTAGCGGCAAGTATGAACATGTGTTCTTTGGAAGATGGAGGTTCTATCGGACCTATTATGTTCATACCCCAACACTCGAATGACCACAGACCACAGAGCAACGGTTGGGTAGCGCATTCAGAGGTTGGTGCAAGACCACCCCATGCACTTTACACAAGTGACATCTTCTATTTATGGTTGTATCCATGTAGTTGGACATCATTGTTGGCCAATAATATCCGAGTCTCTTGATCTTCATTTTCATTTTTAGTCTTGACTGGTGAGCGTCACAAAATTCAGCATGTACTTCTTTGACAATATTTTAGGCTTCTGCTTTGCTTAGGCATCGTAGCCACATCTGGTCAAACAATGTTCTGTAGAGGATATCACCCACTAGAGCATACGACATAGCCCTCTTTGTGATATGGTGTGTTGCTGACTTATCCTCTGGCAACTTTCCAGTTTGCAAATATTCTATCAATGGCTTGCGCCAATCTTCGTTGATATCTGTAACCGCAATCATTGTTTCATCTTTTCCAAGCTTGTGTAAAATTTCAAGGTCGATTCGAGACAGAACTTGTCTTCCTTGTACTGTGATTTTGATGGAATCCTCTGGGGTACATGCCAATTCCTTAGCGAGTTTTGTTAGAGCATCGACATGGGCATTATCTCCCCGATGAATCTAGTACAAGGTCACATAGGGAATCTGCTCCAGTAGCTTCATTGCTTATCAGTGATATTCTGTTAGTCTTGGTTTAAGAATTTTATATTGTCTGGTGACTTGTTGGATGACGAGTTGAGAGTCACCATAGATGGAAATATTTGTTGTATCCATTGAGATTGCCAACTCCAATTCGGTGATTAGGGCATCATAATCTGCTTTGTTGTTGTTGCACAACTTTGTCAGGTGGTATAAGAACCTCAACATACCCTTGTTTGGTGTGATAAAGATCAAACTGACCCCTACTTTTCCTGGTATGACTGTGTCTGATCCTTTGTCTTTTTTGGCTGAGGAATCACTGTCGAAGTACATTTCCCAGTGTTGCGCACTAGAGAATTCTATTTGTAGTATCTGCTCATCTGACAGTTCACTGTTGAGAGGGGACCCAGCTAGCAGTGGGTGCGCAGTGAGAAAGTCTGCTAAAATCTATCCCTTGATAGCACAGAGAGGAATAAAAGTTATGTCGAATTGCAATAAGATCATCTACCATCTTATTAGACATCCGGAGAGTATTGGTCGGGTCATCGAGTATTACAAAGGATTAACTTTTGAGATTAGGGTAATCTTATGAGAAATCATGTAATATTTATGAGAAATCATGTAATATCTAAGCTTTTGGGTGTCAAAAATTAATGCTAGATAATGCTTCTCAATAAGTGGATACCTTACTTCCTTTAGTATTAGACGATGACTCAACTAGTAGAGTGTGTTTTATTTACACGTGTTGTTGATTTGGGCTAGTAGGGCTCTGAGAGAGTCATCTAAGGCCACGGTATAAAGCTTCAAAGGCTTCCTTAGGATAGGGGCTGCCAAAACCGGAAGTGTCATTAAATATTATTTAACGTCCTTGAAAGCCTCCCAAACAAATTTGGCGTCCTTTTTAATTAATGCTGAGAAGGGCCGACACTTACCTGAGAGATTAGAAATAAAGCGTCTCAGATATGTCAACTTCCCTTGGAAAAAATGTAGTTGTTTTAAGGTTTTGGGAGGAGGCATTTCTAATATTGCTTTAATCTTATCCGAGTCTATCTCGATTCCTCAATGACGGACAACTAATCATAAAAATTTGCCGGAGGTAACACCAAAGGCGCACTTTAAGGGATTCATTTTAAGGTCATATTGTCGTAACCATTTGATCAAGTTCCTCAAATCATACAAACGATCTATTTTTGGTTTGCTCTTAATGACCAAATCATCCACGTAGCATTCCACTTGACTGTGAATGAGGTCGTCAAAAATCTTCGTCATTACACGTTGGTATGTTGCTTCAACATTCTTTAACCTAAATGGCATCACTATGCAACAGAAAATTTCAATCGGTGTTCTGAAGGCTGTAAGTGCTGCATCTTTAGGAGCCCCGAGGATCCATCCATGAAAGAGACGATTTCATGTGTAGGAGCGATATCCACCATCATTGCCGGTATTGGTAGTGGGAACTCGTCTTTTGGACATGCCTTGTTCAAATCTCTTAAGTCAACGTAAACACGGATTTGTCCATTTTTCTTCTCTACAAGTACAATATTGGCTAACCATGTGGGGTATTTCTCTGCTTTTACAAAGTTAGCGTCTATTAACTTCTTCACCTTGGCAATGACTTGTTGCTTTATTTTGAGGCGCATTCTTCTTAGAGTTTGTTTTATTAGGGTTATATCCCTGTCCACCCCGAGTTTATGAGCTACAACTTTTACTAACAGTCCTGGCATTTCATCATAACTCTATGCGAAGCAATCTTTGAATTCTGTTAACAATTTGATTAACTGTAGAGATTCTTCATCATTGAGTAGAGAACTTATTAATGTAGGTCGGGGCTATTCTTCAGTCCCGACGTTAATTTCATTTAATTCATCAACTGTTAATTTAATTTCCTTCTCAAATTCTGGCAGATGATCTTCTATCAGTTGATCAGTAGAGTCATCCTCTATATCGAGGCAATCCTCTCCTAATTCACTAGTAACAACCATACAAAATATTGAATTATCGACTGGTCCAACTATACCAATCTGAGACTCCCTTTTATGTTTGAAGTTCAACTTTTAACACTCCATAATTTTTCAAAAAGTTGTAATTTATCTCTTGACATTTACTTTGGTAAGTGTCCTTGTTGAATTAACTTTTGTACGTAAGGTGAAGAGTAACTAAAAAAAATTCCATTAATTCATTAGGATCATCATCCAAATTTAGATGATTTTCAAGATTAGTAGAGGTAGATGCACGGTAAAATTTGATGGGCTTTAAACCAGCGCTATGAACTTCCTTGACCTCTAAACTCCCGACCTTTTGAGGGAGAATCAGAGTAAGGTTCATGGTGTTCACATAGTGGTTTGTCCAATCGTACATTATCTCATATTTTCTTTTCTCTGCATCTTCTAAGGATATCTCATACTGAGGTTTCCTCTTTTTTGTCATCATTATTTCATCTTTGGAACTATCTTCGCCACCGATGTTGAGAGTTGGCCTAGTCCGTTCAACGATTAAATTGGTTCTTGCTTGTCCAAGTCCCCAGCCTCGACCTCGGGTATGCGAACTAAACGAACCTTTACCAACTTGTTGTGAAAGAGTTATGGAAGATCGCTAAAGCAAGTTGAGTGGCCTCCTTTTTTGTGATTTTTCTAAATCTTCGCTTTTATTTGTTGTGATTTCGGGCGAAAAGACGGTTTTCTTTGAAGGCGCGTAGTAGGTAACATCTTCATGAATACCAACTTCATGAATTGAAAACGGTTATAGATCTCCTTTGACACAATGTTCTTGTCCTTATTTGTAGTACTTGATGCATTGTTGTAGAGACGATAGAACCATGTTGTGTTCATGAATCCACAGTCGTCCCAGTAGAGCGTTGAAAGAGGTCTCGGCATCGATGATATGAAATCTAGCGGTTGTTACTAGTTCCCCAATCTTCACAAGCAATGTAATAGATCAAAGGGCTCTCTCCCTTTTGGTTGAATCCTCTTAACATCATTTTATCGGTCGTAAGCTCTTGAGCTTCAATGTCCAAATAAGCTAATGTTCGTAGACTCATCACGTTGAGTGATGCTCCAGGATCTACTAAAACTCTAGACAACACAAATCTACTGATGTTAACGGAGATGTAGAGTGGACAATTGTGGTTAGTGGTACCAAGCAGTAAGTTTTCATCTGTAAAGGTTACCCAAAGCTGTTCTTTATATGAGCAAACTTCATCAGAGGATGTGCTTGCCAACTGAGCTAAGCAAATCTCTAGGTCGAGCAATGTTGTAACCAGAGACTCTCTCATCTCCTTTGATAGGATCAAAACACGATAAATACTTAATCGGGCTGACAACTTCCTAATATGAGCTAGCATGTTGTAATCCACTTTGTATGGTCCTCCAATTTTCTCTTGGTTGTGTGTTTCTTCCACTGGTGGAGGTGGATGTAGTTCTTCTTGGGTTACTATTTGTTTTCCTTTGTCTAGCGGAGCTATTCTTGGGGGTAATACCATCCCTCTCCTTAAGTTTACTTCTCTAATTTATTCTTCGTGTGGTATCACTGTTGATTCTTTCGGTGTTTCTTCTTTGTCGGAAAGATCTAAGTTGATGGCAAGTGGTGTACCCTGGCACTCAAGGATTGGTTCCTCACTCCCGGTGCTGTCATAGCTGGTATCGTTAATGTCTTCTTCGGTCTTGTTAGCAAGTTCATCGGACTCAAGTATGATTTGAGGATCATTTCGGATATCAAGATCAAATTTAGATTGATCATGATCTATTACATCATCACTAGAAATAGTTAAAACGTAGCTGAAATCACAATCATTATATTCATAAGACCCGGGAGGGGCAAAAAGAAAATCATACAAATTCAGGGGTTCAAGGATTTCTTCCCCAAATCTGAGATAACCAATCTAGAAGAGGAAGCCCCTATCCTACCCTACGTGCTATAAATCTTTGCGATGACATTCTTCTCTCTCTTTGTTTTTGACAATGATGGCTCTTCTGATGAAATCTTCATCGCGGGCTTGACAGGCTGAACACTCTGAACGGAGGCTTGTTTTGATGCATTATGGATTTGGTTCAATATTTTCATGGATGATTTTCTCCAAACTTCATTCCATTCATCTTTTCCATTGTGTATGGAAGAGTGCTTTGATGTAACCTGAATTTGAATTAGGACCCTCTTGAGCTCGTTCCAAGTCGTACTCGATCCATATTCTCTAGTATACAGATCAATCAGAGAGATTGGCTTAGCTGTAATCATGTTTATGAAACCTTTATCTGGTTCTTTTAAATACTTATTCATAATAGTTATATTTCCCTCTTTGAGATTTTTCTTGAGCCAATCCTTGAAGATGAAGCATTCTTCTATAGTGTGTCCAAGCAATCGGTGATACGGGTAATAATTTGGTTCATCTTTTTTATCGACCTCTTCTGATTTCTTTGGCTCTGGTAATCTGAACTTAATTTAGCTTTGATAATCTGAACTCAGTCCTCTTCATCAGACTTCTGAACATTTTTTATACGACTTCATCTTTAAAAGAATACACCATTTTCTATCGTTCTCCCAGAGATATTCTTTTACTCTGAGATGACCCTCCTTGAGGCAGTCGCTGGTTGGGCTGGCTAATTATAATTTTTTTTTTTGAGTATGCTGTGATGAAGATTGATGAGAATTTTCTGCATATATCTTCACTAACTATTTTCCTTTGTCGACAGTTGCTACTGTTCCTGACTTCTTTTCAAATATACTAGTTGCCTTAGACTTCTTGTGAGAATCCAAATGTTTAATTTCCTCTTGAAAACTGTTGGCTTTACCGAGTAGCTTCTAGAAGGATTTGATGGTGAGTCCCTTAAGCATGAAAGCTAACGACCCATGAATTCTTTTGAGTAGAATCTTAATCGCGTGATGTTCCTATAGCTGAGGTTTACATTTCATGCTAGGTTTCTCCACCTCAAAATATAATCCACTAAAGTCTCGTTGGGCTTTTGTTTTTCCATCCTGAGTTTTCCTACAGACACATGATGTTACGCTCCGGTGAATCTCTTCATAAATAATTATTCCAGCTCGGCAAATGTCTTTACTAATCCGTTGGGCAAATCGACATTCGAATCGAAGGCGATCCCTGACAAGTTGCTGGTGAACTGTTGGAAGAGTAAAGCTTCGCTATTTCTTATGTTGCCACAACTGGCTCGGAAGTGTGCTATATGTTGTCTGAGATTTCCAGTCCAATGAAATATTTTAAAGTTTGGGGAGACAAAACCCCTGGGGAAGGGTATGACATCAAATTCTTCCAGGTAAGGTCTGCCCTTTAGAATCAATGCACCACCCTTAGACTGGGTTAACGCCTCCCGAAGTTGTTTGACCATTTGCTTAAATTCCTTCTCCTGTATGGTGCTTGATGGAGAATCCTTCCTTGGTTGCTCATCCCTGTTTGCCGAGGCAACTTCTCTTCTTTCATTTGTAATATGTATGATTTCTGGTTGGTTGATCTCCGGAGAGGCTAGTTGCAGTGCTTGTGATTTCCCTTGAATGGTTGCCATGGTGGTCATAGCTGCGACCATCTCCTGTATCCTTTTCTCGAATTGGTTGTCTTGCTCATCCCTTAGGAGGATAGCTTTATGTAGCTCATCTATGACGTTCTCTTCGGTAGAAAGTTGAGTGTCGCGCGTAGATGCAACGACTTTGGTCTTTATGACTTGGACATCCATGAAATCTTCTTCTAGATAATCATTGTAGTCAAAATCTTCATCATCATTGTCGATGGAAACTCTGTGTTCTCGAGCCAACTCAAAAATCTCAACCCTAAGCTTTTCAACTTTTTCTTCAATTATTAATTCTTTGGTTGTTTTAAGGTATGAAGGACCCTGCTGGACCTCCTCCTCTTGTTCATCCATTTCACTAGCAATTGCTGCGATGATGTCAGATACTTTGGACGCTGGCTTTATTCCATGATCTTGACTTGCAGGCTTACTGGACTGTATTGGTACATCGACCTTGGGTATCCATACTTTTTTCTTTGACGTTGATGTCTCAGGACGAAGTGTCCTAGCAACAACATCGATATGTCGAGGAAGAGTATGCTCCCCATGGTGCAGACCAGCTATAGTATCGGGTAATTTTTTTTTTCTTGTCCTTTGGAATTTTAAGGATGTCTTTATAGGGGTTTATTGATAGGATTCTTAGACTCAGTCTTGACTTAATCGGTTGACGACTTGCGGTCCTGGCGACGACAAACTCGACGGAGACTATGGTGGTATCAACTCTGCTCCCCAAGCAAAACTAGACAGGATTACTAGTAGGCAAAGCCTCAGTTAACTTCTGTGATTATTTGGTGGATCTGACATCTTTTAAAATTTCTTTCTTCATGCGAGCGGATATTGCATGTCCCACTCATTTAAGTAGTTCACTAATTGAAGAGCCTTCTTTGACAGCTAGCCTTTGAAAAACTGAACTGACTCGGGTGATAGGAGTATGTTTCTTTCTCTCCACACCCTATCCATGAAGTGATGGTAATGCATCGGTGATTTTCTGGATACTCTTGTACCTGTTGGTATCCATCAAAGGATGCAATCTACTTGCTCGCAAGAGTAGGCATGTTCCCGGTAATCCTGACTCGTCCTGGTGAGGATCTTCATCAGTATGTACTTCCTTAGGAGCCCGAGCTTTAGTAGCCCTCCAAACTCTTCGTGCTACGGCTTCTCCTTTGGGTTCCTGCTAGTGGTGTAGTCTTTGAACCTGACCCTATTTCAAACACTAATGGTGGGACAGCGAATCCCTCAACCAGATATTTAATGATCATTACTTTTTTCCCTTAGCAGTAGCGGGGACATCAGGCTTGGTAGGTGCCATGACGGCAGTATTCTTGGCTTTCTTGTAGGAAGGGATGTCCTGAAGACAGTTCAGGTTGAACTCAGCAGATGGCTGCTTAACTTCCGGAGCGGTGACTTTCATCACGGCGAACAGAGCCTTCTCGAGGACAACCTAGAGGTCTTCAAATCCGGCTCTGAACTTGATGGTGGGAGCAACTTTGCGGGCTTTATGGCTTGTCAATAAGTTACGGGAAAAAGTCATCATTGGGAAGGTCATTGCAGCAGCTTGAAAATTGAAAGTTTTGGGGTTAGTTATATGGCCAAAACCTCATAATCTTAGTGCAAGCACTAAAAATTAATAAAGGTTGGTCTTTAGACCGGGTAAGGTTTTTTTTATTTAAATTGGTGGGAGTTTTAAAATTTGTCCTTAGACCGGGTAAGTTTTTTTTTATTTAAATTGGTGGGAGTTTTAAAATTTTTTAATGAAAGTAGTTTTAAAAGAAAAAAACATTTAATTTATATAAGGAAATTTTAAAGCGCGCGCAGTATACCACGAATTTGATTTAGTTTGCAAGCTAGCAAATCAAACTTGAAAGAGAGATGTGAAGTGTTTAGGACCCAGTGTGGAACTAGTCCACCGACAAACCTATTGGGGTTTCGATCCCCCATGATGATTTAAAGAGTCCTAAATGGCCTCCTGAACCTCTCTGTTCAAAAGTGATAGAACAGATAGTCCTAAAGTCCAAAGATTTGATCGTACTTTTCCAATACAGAAATGGGTAAAGTAGGTCAATGAAAGAAGGGTAATTTGGTCCATGAAGGACATGAACACATTACAGATATATGAAGATAGTATTTTTTTGATTTAAATGGAAAGAGAAGCTCTCCCCCAGCAGAGTCGCCAGAAGCTCTCGGCACTAAAAAGTTGAGTTTCCCGTAAGAAGCTGTTGGTCACCGGAATCGAAATCCCATCGTCCACTTCAGAAGGACGTTTAAGTTTAGAAAAATATGAAATCAAACTGAACTCATATTTTTTGTAGTTTAAACGAAAAGAGCACTATACCTCAAATCCTGTATCTATCTCGAAGGATACACACAAAACTAGAGGGTGAGGCTCTATCAAATAAACTAAGAAATGTATGACGTTCATTTGGTCCGCGAAATCATTTTATTTTCGGACAATTTCCCCTATTTAATATGAAAAATCAAACTGAGTTTATATTAAGCTGGGTTCAGAAAATCTTTTTATAAGGTCAAGCCCCTATAGTTAATTACATTTTAAATGACTGAAGTCACCTAAGAAAGCTCTCAATAGAAATCAACAACAAATATTATCTTCAAGGATCTTCAAGGCTTTCAAAAGGATAGGACTTTTCAACGAGATAAGACGAAGAGGTGTGAAAATGGATTGGTTCAAATTTGGAACATTTTTATTTAGAATACAAAGGAAAAAGAACTATGGGACATCATAGATCCGGGGGAGAACCTCGTTGACTTCCCAAGGTATCCTAATGTTTGGCTTCAGT
>NW_018252866.1:0-418 GCF_001263595.1 Phalaenopsis equestris
CTGACCCATGTAAACCTTTTAAAATTTTCTTAAGGGCGAAGAATGTGTTTTAATTAAGTAAATGAATTAACTTTGAAAATCCCTATTTTTGAGCTAAAATAATTCCAAAAAATAAAATATAAATAAAAATAATACAAAGTCTTCTATGGTGTCTTAATTAACTCATGAGTAGCAATCATAAAATTTCCAAATTTATTTGAATTAAACTGAAAGAGTTATGAGGTAATGGGTCCTAGGGGTAAAATGATAATTACGAAATTTCGAGCCTTAATTAAAATTTTTGGTTGAACTAAAGAGTGAAAGGGTAATATTGATCATAATTGATTCCCTAAGATGATTGAAACATAAAGGGATAAGAGGTAGAAACCAATTTACACTATTTTCTATAGGTAGGTAAAATTGTAATTAATTAAATTTT